>NC_056728.1:784729544-784787044 GCF_019279795.1 Protopterus annectens
TTTAATTGTATACTACATGAAAGTGATACTACCACTATAGGAAAGAGAAGAATTACATCTAATGCAAAACATTTAAAGGATTTTGCTAATTCTTATCATTTGAATGATATTAATAATCAGATAGATTCAAAATCATTACCATACACCTTTTTTCTAACAGATACAAAACTTATTCAAAAATAGATAGGGTCTTTATTTCTAACCAGATGGTAACAGATTTAATTCATTCCAAAATCATTTCATGTCCTATATCTGATCATAATTCAATTGTTTTTGAATTCATGATAAAAAATACTCATAATGTTCAGATCAAAAGGATACCAGCATACTTAACTCAACTAAAAGACTATAAAGAATATATACTTTCAGAAGTAAAACATTTTTAGACATAAATAACACTCCTGAAGTCTCCATTGTTTATGTTTGGGATGCCTTAAAATCATATCTATATGGACAAAGTATCAGGTGGTATAATAATAAAAGGAAATCTTAGGATAAGGAATTGTTAGATATTCAAAGTAAATTAGACTCTTATAAACATAATAATAAAGAAAATATTATGGACAAGAAAGTTATTGAAGAAATAAACAAACTAAATGAGAAATACAAAGAAATTTTAACTCATAAAGTTAAAATAACTTTAGAGAAATACAAGTTTTTGTCTTATTCAATAAGCCCCAAATACTTACATAGACTTAAAAATAAAACAAAAGGTTGAATAAACAAAACCATATCAAAGAAATCTTTTCTCTAAGGAAAAGAAGAATGTTTCTAGTATACCAGAAATACTAGATGAATTTAGAAATCACTTTCACAAAATTAACCATAATAATATTAACATGGAACCTAAAGATAAAATAAAGGAGTTTATAACCACAAATATGAATAAAAAGCTTAATAAACAACAGATTAAACTATTGGACAAGAGTATTTCATATACAGAAGTTATTACACAAATAAATAAGCTTAAATCAAACAAAGCACCGGGTAATGATGGTATTATACCAGAAATATATAAAATCCTTTCTAAAAATACATATTCATTAATACATAAGGTTTTTATTTTGGCCCAAACTGAGTTAATAACCCCCCCCCATCTTGGCAATATACATTTATTTCGCCAATTTTAAAACCTAATAAAGATCCAACTAGATGTTCTTCATATCGGCCCATCTCATTACTTAATGTTGATTATAAAATGTTTATGAATATCTTTGCTGATAGATTGAAGACAATCATTCCCGGCATTATAGATATAGATCAGACAGGCTTCATTGTAAATAGAAATACTTTTGATAATATAAGAAGAACTTTAACATTAATAGATTTTGCAAATAGGAAAAAGAAAGATTTAACACTTATTAGTCTTGATATAAGTTCAGCATTTGATTCAGTAAGTTGGGACTATCTGTTTACCTTAATGATGTGCACAAACTTCTCGGATGCATTTGTAAATCTAATTGAACATTTATACAAAGGAACGTTGGCTTATATTAAGGTAGGAAGATATGTTTCACAAAAAATACCCATTCTTAAAGGTACAAAACAAGGATGTCCACTTTCTCCACTATTATTCACTTTAGTAATGGAGCCTTGGGCTAATTTGATCAGAAACAGTACTGACATAGAGGGTTTTGAAATAGATGAAAATACAACATCCAAAATTCAACTTTTTGCAGATGATGTTCTAATTACATCAGCAGGATCTAATTCTTCTATACAGTCTCTATTTGATAACATGATGAATTTTAAAAGTATTTCTGGTTTAATATTCAATGAAGAAAAACTAAAATACTATCTATATATACACGAAAAAATATTCTCATTAGTGATTTTACTAAATATGTACCCAATTCAGGTCAGATAACTTATTTAGGTATAATACTATCTAAAGATATTAAATCTATTATATATAATAATTATAATACCTGTTTTCTTAATATACAAAATCTTTTTAATACCTGGAATAATATGTTTTTACTATGGAGGAGAGACTTACAATTATTAAAATGATAATATTCCCCAAGATTTTATACTTAATACAATCAATAATACTTCCACCTACAAAAATAATTATCAAGAAACTGAACACACTAATGTTAAATTTCTTATGGGCACCTAATAAACCTAGGATTGCATTAAAGAAACATACTAATAGCTGGTCTCAAGGGGGTATTTCTTTTCCAGACTTTAATTTATATACTATCTCTTCTATTGTAAAAGTTATTACTTTATTAATAGATCAGTCATATGTCACAAAATGGAAAGATTATTGGGAGCTAATTAGTATACACTTCATGAAAATCTCCTTAACACATAAAAATATGATTGTAAATAACTCCATGTTATGGTTACTAAAGGAATTTTGTACTTCACCTATTACACCTAAACATATGGTTTGTTACCCATTAAATATTATTATTAGTTATCGTAACTTTATATTCATGCACCCTAAGTATAGGAATGGAATTTTATTGTATTTCCTATAATGTATACTCAGGGTATGCTTTTGTCATCTACTTCTGAAGGAACTCATTTAGCTATAGATAATGATCTAAAGTACTGGTATCAGTTGATATCTGATAATAAAGTTAAAAATCTAGATTTCTTAAAACAAGAATTTGATCTAAGAGAAACTTGCTGGTTGGAGGTTCAGACCTTTAGACAACATCTCATTAATAAAATAGATTTAATGTCTATAACTGTTAAAGAATCTATTCCAACACTGATTGATTACTTGATATTAAATTTACAACATAAAGTTTCTGATAAAGGTAAACTTTCATACATACATAAAGTTATCAGACAAGAAACTTTTTACAGTGTAGAATCTAGATTCATACTGGAATTATTTCACTTCTATTAATGGGGACCCACCAAATCAACAAGATAAACAATATATATTGGAATCTGCTTATAGAACTACGTCTTCCATTGTCTGGAGGCTTTATACATGGAAATTTTTACATAGATCTTTTTATACACCTTTGATGATGAATAAAATAAATAATAAAGATAATCTATGTAAGAGATGTAATGTAGAAATTAATGCTGACTGGGCTCATATGTTTTATGACTGTATAAAATTGAAAGAATACTGGAAGTCAATTAATGAATTTTGCAGGCTCTCTTTACAGATAATTTTATTATTTCTAAATCTCTTATATTATTCAACACACCTGTACCTCAAAGTGTTAAAAGGTTAAGCTTCCCTTGTTATAGTCTATTCTAGCAGTGGCTAGGAAAATAATAACTAGAAATTGGATTTCAGATACACCTCCTTCGTTCAATGAATGTAAAATGTTATGAATATAGTGTGCCATATGGAAATAAACACAATTAGGACTAGAACAAACAGAAAAACATCTTATTTTATTTTATGGGATAATTTACAAAATTTGTTAAAAAATTTTAATTTCAATAGCATGGTATTTTAGTTTAATTAATTGATCTGATTGTAGTGGATGTCTTTGTAAATACTTTAGTTGTTTTGTTGAATATTATAATAATACCTATTTTTAATTACTTGTATAAAATTGTTATGATATTTCTCTTATATGTTAAAACAATAAACTTGTTTTGAAAAAATTCAGTCTGTTGAGTTTGTTCAGTAGGACTGAATGGTTAACCATTTCAAAGGCTCTAGTCATATCTATGAAGAGACCTGTTGTTATTTACCTTTCACTGAGTTTGCAGTAAATGTTATTGATAGTTGATAACAGAGCTATAATGGCACTAAAGGAATTATAGAAATCATGATTAGCATCAGACAGAGGGCCATAGCTGCTGATGTGCTTTAGTAATTACTTGATCAGAAGTTTTTCAAATACCTTGACAATAGGGCAGAGAAATTAAAGATTAGAGATAAGTCTTAAATCTCTTAGATCCTTTGGTGAAGCTGTTTTGGGGAATAGTATTATGAAACCATGTTTAAATGCCATGTGAGTGATAGCAGTGGAGTATGAGAGTTTGAAGATATGTTTAAGAGGTCTTGGAATGCGTCCAGCAGCCATCCTTACAAAAAAAGGATATAACTTAGAGAACCTGGCACATGAGCTGTTAAACTGTTTTAGGGTGTTTTTTGTCTGCATGGAAGATGTTTGAGAAAAGTGAAAAGTTACTGCATAAGAAGCTAATGGTGGTGGTTGTGGGGGGTCAGCCTGTGTGATTTTAGTTGGAAAGTTATTTATGATGTCATTTATGGAGGGCTGGAAGAATCGCGCATATTTATTAGTAAATAGACTACAGTCTGTTGCTAACTGCGGTGGTGGTGCTGCGGTAGCGTTGTCATCTCACAGTAAGATACTGTCTGGTTCGATTCTCAGCTAGAGCATCTTCTGCGTGGAGACGTACATGAATGGGTGTACCTTCGTTGAAGGTTGTGCGTCAGGGCTGGCAACTTGGCACGTAACAATCAACTGCCAATCATTAGCGGACCGGAGTTCCGCTGTGGCGACCCCTAACCAGGAAAAGCCGAAAGACACAACAACAACAAAAAAAGACTACAGTCTGTTGCTGGGACATTACTATTATATGAAGAGGAGGCAGTTATTGCTCCTTTTAACTTCTTATTTCTTTCTAGAAGAGGTTGGTCAAGGCAGGTCTAGTTTGGCTTCATTTGTGGCTAATCTTGTTTGCTTTTAAGTTTAAGTGTTTGGTATAGTTGATTATTATGTAGGTCCTCCTTCCAGGGCAGCCAATCATTGTCTCTGTTCCTCATTTGATTTTTGAGTTCTGTGTGAGCCAATGGCATATCTGTCCACTGAGCCTTCTTTTTGAAATGGTGAATAACAAGATCTGTGCTGAGCAAAGTTTTTCATAGGCTCAGTAGTCACATAGAAATGATAGAAATGGTACCAGTCAGTAGAGTTAAGGAGGAGTCTGAGTTGAGGGAGCTTAGCTCTTGGAAGGGATCTTTCATCTACTAATTGACGGGGAGGTTTGAACATTCAGAAGGACCATTTGGATATTATTGATGAGTGATCACTAAGAGAGTTTGGAAGTATTATAGTGGAAGCGTACCTCTGCTCCTTATTAGTTATTATTTGATCTATTTGTACCTGATTTATTCCCATGCCTAGTAGGAGCATGTTTCAGTTGTGCCAGGTTAAGATTTTGCTGCATTTTGTTCAGTAGAGTTGCACCCTTTTCAGTTGCATTAACATTAAAGTCCTTTAGCGTAATGGTGTTGTTATAGATACCTTTGGGGAATGTAATTTCTAAAGCATTTTGGACTGTTAAGACAGGGGGGATTGAGGAATGTAAATGGAAACTACTCTTAGAATGGTATTGCAATCCATTGGGAGAAGACCTAATTGGGAACCCTGTCATCTGGTGTACTGGAAATTTACATCTAACAGATAACTATGGCGGTGTCAGGGACCTGGTCATTTGTCATTGCAAAAATCATAGCTGTTAAATATGTATGAAGAAGGGAAAGCATCAGCTTTTAACCAAGTTTCTGTGACAGCAAGAATATGTGTATCTTCTGTCTGCAACTAGGCTTTGAGCATTGTTAACTTATTATTTAGTTTGTATGCTCTTAGACTTGCAGTTTTAGGTTTTTGTGGGTAAAGGAGTATTAATGAAGCCTAAAGTTAGTGTAAGTCTGGGTAAGATATGTATTGTGGTGGTGGATGACATTACTATAATAAGGTTAACAAGAACATGGATTAGTTTGAATATATCCTGATAAGGCTAGTTTCAGAAGCATGTAGCTTAGCTTTCATGGCAGAGCTTTGAGCTTTGGAGATCTGAACACTGGGTTTTGACAGAGAATTTGTATAAACAACTGTTTCACAGTTATACAAATGAGTTTATAAATGAGTTTGTTAAGTGTGGAATACTTTTGATAGCAGATTTGTTAGCATTTGTTAGCTAACTGGGTAAGCTGAATGACCTGAAGGATGACCTTTTTATTCATGAACTTAGTACCAGGCACATTTTGTGAATTTTGTGGCACGAGATTCAATGTTATGGTGTAAAATTGTGAGATTTTACATTCTAGTAAAAATCCTTCCTGAAAAGAAAGAAGAAAATGATGCATTGTACAGCAATTTTATTTTTTAAAATACTAGTCAAAATTCTCACTTAGTTTCCTATGGAACAAACATAACTTTAGAAAGGCATTGCATTAAACAATAAAAATAAAACATTGCAACATAATCTGTAACATATGTGTTTATTACTCTTGGCTAAGTACTCAGATTTCATTTTGCCCTTCATCACTTCTTTTCATTTTCTTTATCTTTTCCCACCTTGTTTCCGGCCAGCCATCAGCCCTCCATGAGCCCCAAGGGCTTTTGTGGTTAGATCACAACCTCATCCCCTGGTGGAAGACTTGAACTCCTGTATTACTACAGGGCTGGTCTATATCCCCACCTGGCATGTCCAAACTCCATGAAAATATCTTTGAGGGCAACACTACCAGTTTGGATCATGAAGCAGACTTTTCCTGTAACTATGGACACTATTTACATGCAAGCCCCCACTTGGGCTACAGCAGCTGAACCAAATACCACTACCATTCCCCTCCCCAGGATGGCCAAACCAGAATAAACCACTCACTCCTACCCTCCCTTGTTTTTCATTGTCCAAGTTGTACTTTGGTCATCTGTATCATAGTCAGGACTTCATCCCTCTGTGTCACAGAGCATAGCTTCAATCATAGCTACTTTAAACAGAATCACGGAACACTTTTCATGCACAGGGTGTAAGATCAGTGAATATTGCACCCCCATAACTGTTCTAATGTCAGCTATCCTTGTAGAGCATGATCCTTTTGCTTTCAAAGTTAAAATATAGAAGAAATATAAATTCTGTGGTCTTCAGGGAAGATGCACTTGTATTCATAGACATAGTGTGTAGAGGCATACAGGCCACTGCTGCCTATATATTGTGTGCCACCATTTATGATCATGATTAATAGACATGGATCATTGTCTTTAATGTTGGTGTTCAGATGTCTCAGGTGCTTTATGAACTGTGCACAGTAGTGCAACATAAACACTGCTGCACTGTCACTTCATTCACAAACCTTTCCACAGCCCGTGAGCTGCTGTACACTGCTCTGTTGCAGTATATTTTTGCATACAGATGTCCCGTTACATTCATAAAGATATCATAGTCATCAGGCCTGATGATGGGACGATGCTATGCAAGCTCCCACTGGTGGAAACGCATTTACATCATTTGGGGAGCAGAAAACCTTGCTTAAAAAGGCAAGTTTGACATCATCGTAGAGAACTCTGTTGCTGGTAGGGATTTTCATACCATGTGAATGAGGTGTCCTTGTTATTGTGTGCAGCTGTAATATGTTGCTCAATTCTGTAAACAACATTTAGCAGGGAAAGGAAAGTGCTGTGCTGCCAGGTGAAAAATAATGGTATTGTACATGGCTGCTGTCCAGTAAGTTACTCCACTAGGACCAGATTGTACTGTAAAGCTGCTTTGTTGGTGAACTGTAAATGAGTGAGATGGAAGGAAGTTATTTTTTGTAGGTTACAAAAGAGTTGCATATGTTCTGTTTGTACTCCTTTTTATCAGATAATGCATTTTATGAAATTATTAGATATTTCTGGCTCTTTCTAAATGTCACACAGCTTAGGGTCATGTAGACGTGGGAGGTCAATGACCTTAATGATGTAATGTTGCAGTAATGACACATCACAACAGGATTTTATTTTCCATATCTCTCTGTCTGTCTGTCTGTCTCTACCCCTCCCTCTCTGTCAGTCTCTCTCTATCTGTCTGCCTTACAGACAGTTGATAAGGTTCATTAGTTGCATTTTATTGATACTAAAGATTGTATTCAGCCTGTGGATCTTTTGCATGGAAGTCCAACCTGCTTTTATATCGACTAGGGGGACTTTTGTAATATACACCCCAATATCGCTAATGGCATACTCCTTTCTATTACATACATTAACTGCAGAATCAAATAGTAACAGATTTACATAGAGAAGGTGTTCTTTCAGTATTTACCTTAAGATTTATACCTCTACATACACACAGGATCTACCATACTGTAGTCTTAAGTTACTCTCCATTTAGCAAATTTCCAGACCCCATATCTTTTCACCAGAATGTTAAAGTCATTGACTATCTTTTTTCACTTCTTTAACAGCACCTGCTCTTTTGCTTTATTTATTCATTTTTAGTAGCTTCCTCAGTACTCAAACAATGCTTCTGGGAATGTTTCAGTGCATGCTTCCAAAATTCTGTGAAGATGTTAAGGCACTGTTTTGTATTGTACTGGTGCATTTTCAAATAAAGAGGCTTTCTCAGAACTTATACTGAAAAAGCCCTTACAAATTGTTTGCCTTTCTGATTTTCCAACATCAAGAGTGTACTTCACGTGCATTGCAACACTTACTGTTATGCATGCTCTCTAAAAACATCATCACCAGCACAATTCCAAAAGACTTAAAAAGAAGCAAATGGTTTTATAGTCATACAACGAAATCCTGTGTACTTTGGCTAAGTTAACAGTCAGATGAAAAGGGTCCCTTAATTAATTTTTGCTCTCGTTTTCTGATATAGTGTCATCCATTATAACAGTCATTAGAAAAAATATATATTTTTTTCAAAACATAGTACAGGTTTTGCAGTGAACATTTCTAAGTGATATTGTTTACATAACAAATACAAGGGGAAGAGGTAAAGTATATACATTTATCTCTATCTATCTATCTATCTATCTATCTATCTATCTATCTATCTATCTATCTGTCTCTATATCTATCTCTCTATCTGTCTGTCCATCTATATACTCCCATCTCTCTTTTTCTGTCTTTCTTGGGGTAAAAAGGGTGGCTGCCATGGGATCAAGCTGTTAAGGGGCACGATTGGCAGGTACTGATGTTGCATGAGTGCAATACCAGCATAGCTTTATGAAGCTGTCATCCTCATCATCATCATCACATCATCATTGTCGCCTTTTTTGCCATTTTCTGAACCTGGTTGGGGTGTTGCATCAACTGTTGCCATGTCTCTCTATTCAATGAAACCCTCCTACCTTCTTTAACAGTCATGCCTGACTATTGCAGATTTTCTCTGATGCAGTTCATCCGTCCATATGTTTGCTGGATGTCTTCAATTCCTCTTGCCATTGTCCCATCAATTCCAAATCTTCCAAATCTTCTTCACTAGATCACCTTCTTCTCAGATTCTTGGAGGTGTTAACCTGCTCCAATATGTTCTGTTCTGTCTCATTTTTTAGTTTCTTCTGATTTCCCTCATTTGCTTTCATGACATCTTTCTTATCTATACACCATTTCATCCCATGCACCTTCAGGTTTGCATTCCATGTCCCTAACTTTTGCTAAACTTCCTATTCATAGTCTGCATGTAATACCACAGTGTCTACATACAGCAGCTTTGTTGATCTATACATTCTAACCTGTTTGCTATTGTAGTTGATCATCAGCATAAAGTCCGATGGATTCAGAGTCGATCCCTGTTGAGCCTCTACTCCCACTGGGACCAAACCCTGGTCTTACTTGTATAATTGGGTCCTTGTGCATAATCTGCTCTAATTCTACCAATGTTTCCTGGACTTTGAACCACCACAAGACTGCCCAAATCAGCTTTCTTGGGACCTTAACATGTGCTTTCCTCCAGGTGAACTCTTTCCTCATCTCTAAATTCTTCTGTTATCTGTGTCACTGCAGACATTGGATCATTTGTGTTGCATATTGATCTGAATATGAACTGCACATCTCTCAGATTACTTTCTACTAGTCTGTGTATTCATTTATCAATCATCGTCTCTAGCACTCTCATGCAGTATAACAGGAGTTTAATGCCTCTGTTATGCTCATAGTGGTGAATGTCCCCATTGCTTTTGTACACTGAAACTATGTCTTTCTCTTCATACTGCTATGTGTACCCTCAGGAGTCTTTTCTCCTCTAACTCACCCAAGTTCTTGATCATACCTGCTGTGGCCTCATCCCTGCCTGCCCCTTTCTTAGTTTCGGTTTCCTTGGTGTTGTCCTTACTTCTTCTAGTTTGTTTTCTTCTTCCCATTTCATCGTAGGATTTATATGGGGCAGGACAGCTTCTGTTAGGTTTTCTACATTCAGAAGCTGATGGAAGTACTTATTCCATCTGCCTTTGATGTTACGTGGACAGTTAAGCAGGTTGACTATCTTCTTTATCTTTCTATCTTTGCATTGTAACCTGATGGATTTTCCTTGTGTTATTTGCTAGTTATTTTCCAGAAACAGGTAAAGTGTGTCTGATGCCTTATTCTTTTTTACTGCAACTGCTCTATTAGCCTCTTTATTAGCCCTCAGTATTCCTTCAAAGTCCGGTCCATCTTTTCTATCTCCTTCTTTTCCTGCCCTCCCTCTTTCTTTAAATCACTTCCTGGAATTCCGGATTCCACCTCCAGTTTTCCATATGTACATTATTTTTGTACCTGACATGACTGCATACCTGCTTTATAGTCTTCTTGCATGCTGGTTTGCAGATATATTTCATTCATAAATGAATGCTGATACTACATTAGTGGTCATGGCTGAACCACTCAGTGTGTGATAGCAACTGTAGCAAACTGCTTGTTACAGTTGTAGCAAGCAGTTTGATACAGTTACATTAGAACAGAATAACTTGCTTTGTCATTAAAGTTAAGGAAGACCTCTGTCTTTCTTTCTTTCTTTCTTAATTTCTTTCTTTCACTCCTCAGAATTAAGGTGAGGGGAGTGCCAGATGATCTAGCTATGGTTCTGTAGACATGTGAGGCCTAGAGAAGTGATGTAAATAGTTATAATAATGATATGGCAATACTGGTTTCTTCTGTTAGTAAAGTTTTGCACTATATCATTTGTCTAGTGTGAGGTCAGTTTCAGATACCTTTACATGTCAATGTTGAATTTAAGTTCATAATTGTAGGGAAATCCCTAGTATTTTCATAGAGTCTGCTTCCTCAGTTGGTGATGATTTGATTGATGTGATAATGCAGATGTTTTCATAACTGGATACAGAAGAACAGTAGAGGCTCCTGAAATACTTAGAGAATTACTTTTGAAAGAGTTTTACTTCTGAAAAACATGAATTTAGATGTTGAAGAGTTTGAGAGTGCCCATGATGTTGAGTCATATTTCAAGAAAGGAAAAGAAGTTTGCAAGGGGATAATGAACCTGAGTGAGGAATCTCTGGAACTAGCAATTGTATTAATCATCTGCATATTGAATTAACTTTAGCATCCTTACATCAGAAAACATGTTGCCAATTAAGACTGCGAACAGGAATGGACCAAGCAGAGAACCTGTCAGAATGCTACTTTAACTGCATGTTGTGCTCTGTTTTACTACTTTTGTACTATCATTGAGATAACCAGTAAACCAACAGCCGCGATTGCTGATAACCCAATGTTCTAAGAGGATAATATAAGTGTTTTATACAACACTATATTAAATGCATTTGACAGGGTCTAGGAAAACTTCTTTAACAAACCATGCAGCAGTTAGTTTGACAGAAATGTATTCAATATGCTTAAATGCAGCTGAGTTGGTACACTGGTAAACTGGTTGTGTCAAAAACATTGTGTGTGAGATATCAAATCTGCGAGGCAGTAGATAGTTAAGGAGTTGCTTATGGGTGCATTTTTCCAGAATAGTTGAGTAATGGGAAGAAGTCTAACTGAACAATAGTTACTGAAGAAAATGGAGGAACCACCCTATGTAGGGGAAACAGCAGATTGTTCCTTGCTGTTAGAAATTTTGCCTCAACAACTGACCTATTTATAATTAAAGGTTTAAGTGATGGCTTTACATGTATTTTTAGAAACTCTTGTGGAAGGCTCACAGCAACAGGAGAGCCAGACCTTAGATTACATAGCAGTTTCAGAACTTATGATGTTCTCACTATTAGCATGGCAAATAAGTGCTGAAAAAATATTTTGGTGAGAAGGTCCAGGAATGGTGTTTCATGAAGAGGTAAGTGTTCGGATAGACAATATAAAATTGGTTGAGACATTTTTCTGTTATTCAGACATATTCCATTTTAAGGAATGGAAAGAGATGTTGAGGAATGGGAAGAAGTGTAACTGAACAATAGTCAGTTAAAATCTGGCAAAAAAAAAACAAAAACCCATCTGACCTCGCCCAATACAAACAGCTCCAAAACCAGTTTAAGAGCCTCGCACTACAAAACGAAAAAGAACACTACTTTACATTAAAAAAAAGCAAAACCCAAAGAAATTCTGGAGCTCTCTCAACTCTTTATTAAACCCTAGCTGTACTAACAATCATTTCCCAGACCCAAATAAAACACCCATTGAAATTGCTGCAACCTTCATCTCCTATTTCAAAGATACTATAACCAATCTAACTGCTACCTTTCCCAAGACCAAGTTGTCCACCCCAGACCTCTCCACAGCTAACACCAGTACATCTCCTCTTCCCAACTTTACTCTGTCACCTATACCCACCTCAATTATTAAAAAAATTGCTTCTAAAACTCAAACCATGCACAAATGCCCCTGACAATATACCTGCCAAATACCTGCAAATCTTAGCCAACTCAATCGCTTACCCTATCAGCATACTTCTCAACAGATCTATCCAAGAATCCTATATGCCCATCATCTGGAAAAAAAAGCTTATATCCTCCCTCTACACAAGGGGGGACCCACCATAGACACCGCCAGCTTCCGCCCCATTGTTATACTATCACCCATCTCTAAGATTCAGGAAAAATGTATTCATTTTCAATTTCTTCACTATCTGACTCATGACCACATCCTCTCCCTCACCCAACACAGATTTAGGCCAGGGCATAGTACCACCACTGCCCTCATATCCTTCATGGGCACTGTCAACTGAGCCTGTGATGCTGATAAAATTGTATCTTCACTATTTCTTGATCTTTCTAAAGCTTTCGATAATACACCTCACTCTCTCCTTCTAACAAAACTCTCTAACATATGTACCTCACCTCAAACTCTAAACTGGTTCACTAATTACCTCACTAACAGATAACAATCAACTAAATAGCAAAACTCTTACTCCCCTTTAATAAACACCACCACTGGTGTTCCTCAAGCTCCATTTTAGGCCGACTTCTGTTTAGCATATTTATCAATAACTTCCACACCACACTCTTTCAAGGCTCAGTCATCCAGTCTGCAGATGACTCTACTATCATTGAACTACACCAACTCACCCAAAATGCCCTAACCTCCACAGAAATTTGGATGTCTAAAAATCATCTTGCCCTGAATCCCAACAAAACCAAACTAGTAATCTTGCCCCAAAAAGTCCAGACCCCTACAAAAAGAGAACTTCACCATTCAATCCCTAAATGGTATCACCATCGAGACTGGACCTAGCACAAAACTCCTAGGTGTCATCATAGACGGAAACCTCACATTTGACCTGCACTTCCAGTCCAATGTCAAAAAGACACATCAAACGCTTGGCACTCTCTACCGACACAGACATCTACTCAGTGCATCAGCCCGACTTTCCCTTGCTTCTTCTTTTCTATTACCCTCTCTTTTATATGGTGTCCCCCTCCTCACCAACATTCAGTCCTCTCTAAAGTCCAAACTAGACTCATGCTACAACAAAATTGCTAAATTTGTAACTAATGCCTCGTACTCATCCTACCACTGCTTATCATTACGCAACCTAAAATGGCTTGTACTCCCCAACTATCTCACCTTTATACAACTAACTACAGCTCACAAACTCATTTATAATCCATCCATGTGCCCTGCTCTATCTTCAATACTTACTTTATACCATCCTAACAGACCACTCCGATCCAACAACCAACCGCTCGTAAATGTAGAAAAATCCAAACTTTTGGCTGGCCAGATGCTTCATTCCTTTACCATTGCAAAACTTTGGAACTCCCTCCCCCCAACACTTAGACCCACCCGCTCAGTAACTCTCTTCAAGACATCTCTGAAACAACACCTCTCCTCATCTTGGCTGTGCATATGTACTAA
The DNA here is from genome assembly GCF_019279795.1 of Protopterus annectens. Classification (NCBI taxonomy): domain Eukaryota; kingdom Metazoa; phylum Chordata; order Ceratodontiformes; family Protopteridae; genus Protopterus; species Protopterus annectens. The sequence continues at coordinate 784,743,503 of NC_056728.1, forward strand.
CACCACAGCTCATATAACCTAACTTGAACCACCACAACTATTCTCACTCTGGCATCTTCCTTTCACATCCACCTGTTTTTTTAATTACTCCGTCTCTCCATCCTGTCCACTTCCCTCTTCTACTAACCCTCATTGTCCTACCATTGCTCCCTCCTGTTTACTTCCTTCTCTTCCTAACCATTATAGAACTACCATTGAACCAGACGAGGCATTCAGGTACTCTTGCAGCCTACCTTAATATCATACTATCACTTATATCTGCAACAATATCCAAGATTTTGCTGTGTCCTGCTACTGGACTCATATAGCCTATCACTCAGCTATTACACCTCCTAAATGTGTGAAACGTTTAAGTACCTAATCCCTAATTAATTCCTATATCTGCTTTGCACCCAATACATGAAGTGTCCTATATAAATTTTGCTAGCTGAAAACTACTCATATGGAATGCTCTCATGTATATACTCTGTATTACTTGTATAATATCTTTGATTTGAAAATGATTACTTATGTACTGTTTTTTTCACCAGTTGTATAAGCTACTAATAATATGTACTAAATGTCTTTATTAATGTAAATTCTGTATTGGATGTGAAATGCCTTATATGTGGAGCTTTTCTCCCCGGGACTCCACTGAAAATGGGAACTTCTGGCCCAGCTGGACCATCCCTGTAAACAAATGCAAATAAATAAATAATAAATGTAATTGTAGCCTGGGTGCAATATTAACAGACTGAGCTGTAATTTTTTTTTTTGGATTGCAGATATGTTGCAATTACTTGGTAGTAACATAGAATATTTTGCTAACTATGATAGTTTTTTTTTCAGCATTTTCAGCATTGTGAGTTTAATCACCTTGGCTGTGAGATTTGCTTCACTAGTCCCAAATGCTGTCTTTGTTGAATGTTAGTTTTTTCTATTTCTGGAGTTACTCATGGTAGTGAAGGAAAATCACTTTATTTCTTTCTGAATAGTGCAGCTTTGCTTGGGAAGGATAAGCGAATGTATGTAAAGGTATGATGTAGTTTTGTTGAGACAAAATGATGGAAGAGTAAGCAAATTAATATTAGATAGAGTATGATTTTAATCAGAGAAGCCTTCTGGGAAAGGTTGTGACATAAACAGAACGCATGAAGGTTTGTACTTTAGTAATGAACTAGAGAGCAAATATGGGTAGATGCCCACTAATGCAGTCAGACCAGGCACCAGAGTTTGTGATATTATTTGATAATGGTACAAAAATCTTATCTATGCACTTCCTTTACCACTATGTTTGACAAACAGGATAGTACAGTGATTGCATGAAACAAGGTAGTATTGTTCATAGGTAGTCAGGCAGTGGTGAAGTCCCTTAGGACTATAATTTCAGTGGTGTGGTTAACCAGAGTGAATATGTTTCTATGGCAGCATTATTATTTCATGGAGTTATACTCATGCAGACTACCATCTTGGACTCATTGATTTTGACAAGAACTGTGACTGACACATAGTGAGCAGAAATAGGTATCTGTATATCTGAATTATAACATGATATATTATCTTTGTCCATAATAGCAACACTGCCTGTGCTTTTATGAGTTCTGTCACATCTAAGAATAGTACAATCTGGGGGGGTGATAAAGTTGGTACTTTGTAGTGTGAGATTTATTTATTTTTTTACTTAGAGACTTTTGCATTAATATGACTGTGTTTTAATCCATTGCCAGCTGCCCATGTCCTGACATTTGAACAGGGAGGTTTAAGGAGTGTATGGGGGTTGTTACCTGGATTTGGCTCCATATCACCTGAGAGCATAAAGGAGTTGGCATATTGCCTGAGACCAATAAAGAAATTGGTATTGCATGATACACGGTAAAGACAGAATGCCTGATAGCTAGAATGAGTTATTTCTTTTAACTATATTAACATGCAAAAGTGATTCTGAAAAGAGTAAAGAAATTTGAATATGGAGGATTTTCCAGCTTTTGTGGGATAGTATAAAATATAATAGAATGGTAAATTAAGAATATATAGCCAGCACAATATTTTGCAGAGAGCAAGGACAGTAGACAATATTTTATACTAGATAGATAAATAAATAGATAGACAGATAGATATCAAATTGTAGGTAGAAAAAGATGTCTATTGATCTTTTAATATAGGATTTGTATGATTTTAGCAGCTCTGGAGGCTTTGTGAAACAACATAACAAACCTATAATGCATCAAACACTGGTGTCACGCAGAGTGAGAGAGAGATATGTGTAAGTATGTGAGTTCTTCATGGTATAGTTTGTTGGACTCTTTGCCAGATGACATAATAAGAATGACATTAATAGTGACTATTGTTGTTAGCAGTGTGAGGTGTGGATATATTTCCATTCAGTGTGTGTGTTGTCAATGTCACTGTGCCTTTCTTCTACATGCATGGAAGTGTGGTTTGGGGAGATTCCATTTTTGTTGCCTTTTTGAACTGTGCTGTCCTTCTACTGTAGAATGCTGGAGCCAAGGAATGCAAAAAAGAAGTTATGTACTTACCATAATGTTCCATGTTTGTAGTCCATCTCGCCTATATTCTTGCGGGATGGGTTTGAGCCGATATTTGGCTCCGACTCGGCCGATACTAAAGCTCAAGAGCTTTTACTGGCACGAGGCTAGCTCCTATCCCATGGTGCCTCACGGCAATTCCCCAAATCTAGTTTGCAAGAAAGCAATAAGTACCTATCAGGTAAGACAAATAAAGAGCCATGCCACGGTGGTGCAGCGGTAGCATTGTTGCCTCACAGCAAGAGGTTCTCCTGTTCGATTCTCGGCTGGAGTGCGGGGAGTGCTTTCTGTGTGGAGTCTACATGTCCTCCCCGTGGTTGGGTGGAGTTCAAAACACATGCGTAAATGGGTGTGCCTTCATTGAAGGTTGGACATCGAGCTGGCGCCTCGGCGTTCGTGAAAATCTACTGCCAATCATTAGCGGACTGGAGTTCCGCTGTGGTGACCCCTAACCGGGAAAAGCTGAAAGACACACAAGATATATGCAGACAAAGGATTTTGAAAATATAATCCATGCCAGGTGGACAACAAAAGAGAACCAGGTCAGACAGCACCAGTATAGTCCACCAGATTCCCCAGAAGACAGGAAGGGGGTTGGAGGGAGGGACGCAAGAATGTAGGCGAGATGGACTACAAACATGGAACGTTATGGTAAGTACATAACTACTTTATGTTATGTAGTCCTATCTCACCATAATTCTTGCTGGATGGGACAGCGTCCCTAGCAACTATATCCCGGGTGGCTCAAGAAAAGAGACTCTTCAGCACAGTGGACCCAAAGGAAAACCTGTACTGGGAGGCCAAATCCAACTTGTAATGTGTGACAAAAGTATGTGGTCTTGCCCAGGTAGCTGCTGCACAAATAGTATCAATTGGGAGCCTAGATCTAAAGGCACATGAAGTAGATACAGCTCTAGTAAAATGACCTTTAACTTTGATGGGTAATGGTTTGCCAGCTGATTGATAAGCAAATGAAATGCAATCCGAAAGCCATTTTGAAAGAGTAACCTTAGAAACAGGCAAGCCCTTCTTCTTGTCAGAAAAGGAAACAAATAGTTGATCTGATTTTCTGAATTCTTTAGTCCTGTGGAAATAAAATCTGAAAATTCTGTGAACGTCTAACTGGTATAGTCTATACTCAGAATTATTAGAGTGGTTTGGAAAAAACACAGGTAGTTTAATAGTAGTATTCAGATTGTGCTTTGAGCATACCTTGGGAAGAAAGGAAGGGTTTGTCCTGAGAGAGACTCTATCCTTGTAAAAAATAATGTAAGCAGGTCAAATAGTAAGACCTTGCAGTTCTGAGACTCTCCTAGCAGATGTTATGGCTACTAAGAATAGTGTTTTCCATGACAACAATTTTAGGTCAGATGAAGAGGATGGTTCAAAGGGTGCAGGCATCAAAGATGAGAGGACTAAGTTTAAGTCCCAGGGTTCTAATGGCTGTTTGATTGGAGGCCTGAGAAGAAGAACTGCTTTTAATAAGGTTTTATACAAGGAGTGCTGCATGATTGGATTTTCTATGAAGCCAAAATGGAAATGGCAGCTGACTGAACTCTAACTGTAGCGGCTGCTGCTCCTTCATGAAAAATTGATGCTAGGAAGGATAAGATAGGTTTTATAGGAGCCATATATGGGTCTAAGCCCCAGTTCGTAGCCCAAAATGAAAACCTTTTCCATTTGCTGGAGTATAGTTTCTGTGTGGAAGGTTTATGGGATGAAATTAGAATGTGTCTGACCGAAGGGGATAGGGGAATACACCTGGCTATAAGTGGAACTGGAGCAGCCATGCTGTCAATTTGAGGGTGTGGATGGTGGGGTGGAACTGTCCTGATTGATGAATCAGAAGATCTGGAGATGGGTCCAGAATCCATGGTTCCTCCAAAAGGTAGGGCCGCAGGAAGGGAAACCAAACTTATTGAGGCCAGTAAGGAGCAATGAGCATCAAGGAACTCCTCAACTGTCTTGCTTTCTGTATTACCTTTGGGATGATTGGAAAAGGAGGAAAGGCATAAAGAAGTCCCATGGGCCAATCGTAGACTAGAGCATCCCTGGGTAACATCCCCGGATGGGGAATGAGGGAAAAGTAGCTGCTGCATTTGGTGTTCAGGTGAGTGGTGAATAGGTTGCAGCAAGGCTGGCCCCATCTGTGAATGATCTCTTTCGCAACTTTGGGATTCAGGGACCACTTGTGAGGCATCAGAATTGCTCAGCTGAGTTTGTCTGCTATTATGCTGGATTTCCCCAGGATGTGCATTGCTATCAGGAAGCATTGAGTATCCATCACCCATTTCCTGACTCTTAAGGCCTCCCTGCAAAGTGGGTAAGATTTGGTTCCCCCTTGCTTGTTTATGTACCACATGACAGATGTTGTCTGACTGAATCGCAACTGTCCCAGTGGAATGGGAGCTGTGAAGTGCTTGCAATACATACAGCACCACTCTCATCTCCAGAACATTGATGTGCAAGTGGTTCTCGTGGTTCTGCCAAGTACCTTGGACTGTCATTCCCAGATAATGCCCCCCACCCTATCTGGGAAGCGTCCGTGGTCAAAACTGCTTTCTCTTGGGGAGAAACAAGTGGATGACCTAGGAGAAGTTGTTCTGTGTGCAACCACCATATCAGATCCTTTTGGCAGGTGTTTGTTATAAAAATCTGGTGAGACAATGGATGGTCTTGCATTGACCATTGGGCAAACAACAGCCACTGAAGTATCCTCATGTGTAGACAAGCAAGAGGAACTAATAGGATGGGGGAAGCCATAGTCCCTAGGACTTGAAGGACTACTCTGGCCTGAACTTTTGTTTGCTTAGCAAGGATCTGACTTGACTGTGTAGAGACTCTACTCTTTCTGGTGTTAGTCTTGCTGACACGGTGGCTGTGTCTATTTCTGAGCCTAAGTATACAATGTGCGCGAAGGAGATAAGACTGACTTTTTTAGGTTTACAGTGATGCCTAGACTGGTGCACAAGGATATAGTCTCCTCCCTGGTTCTGATGAGTTGATGCTTGGTGGTAGCAGTGAGGAACCAGTCGTCTAGGTATGGAAACACCTGGAATCCTTGACATCTCAGGTGAGCCGTTACCACTGCCATGCATTTGGTGAACACTCTGGGGGCTGTAGTGAGACCAAAGGGCAATGTTCTGAATGGAAAATGACTAGCTACCAGCTGGAAGTGTACGTGTCTCCTGGAGCACCTGTACATTTTGATTTGGTAGTACCCATTATGGAAAGTGATTGAGCACATCCAATTGTCTTTCCCAATAAAGGGAAATATTGACTGCAGAGAGACCATTCGGAACTTCGATTTCCTTACATACTTGTTGAGCCTGCTGAGATCTAGGATTGCTCTCCAGTCCACTGTCTTTTTTGGAACTAAAAAGAATCGAGAGTAAATTCTGGATCCTACTTGCTCTGTGGGGACTTCTTGGATAACTCTTTTTTGCAGCAAAGAGATGACCTCTGATTTTGCATGGTCTAGTTGGATGAGTGGTACGTCTGGCAGAGACTGGTTTGTTGGGGGTTCGGAAACAAAGGGGATCAGGTAACCTCTGGATATTATGGTGTGTACCCAATGATCTTGTGAGATGGTTAGCCAGGTACTTGGGTACAGCGATAGGCGGCTCCCAGATGCCTCCAGGGATGGACAGTCAGGCAACCCCTCAGGGGTGATGGAAGGGATGATCAGCGAAAGTTTCTCAGTCCCCATGATGCTGCAGACCTCCTCTGCTGCGAGGGTGGCGTCTTCTATTATATCCTCCCCCTTTGCCTCTAGGGGAGGGTTGACCTAGTGCCTGAGGGAAACATTTTTGGGATTTAAGGAACCACATTTTCCCTCCTGTATTATCCTTGGGATAGGGTCTAGATGGGAGGGAGAAATGTACTCTGATGGCAGATAAGGTTTTCCCCTTCCTGCTCGCACCTAGTCAAAGTCTCTTTCACTTGGGGTCCAAAAAGAGATGGACCATCAAAGGGGACATTAGTGAAAGAAGACTTGAAGGACTCCATAAAATTACAAAGACAGATCCAAGAATGTCTCCTGAGGGATATTCCTGCTGCGGCTGCCCTAGTCACTTAATCTGCTGCGTACAATATCAGCCTCATGGAGGAGTTAGCTATGGAAGTAAGGGTGGAGAGCTGCACAGAAATCTTGTCCATGGAACCCAGAGCCAGTAAACCCTGGAGGGTGTCTCCTAACTCTTTTAGGAGATCCCACTGAAGACGAGTAAAATGAGTAAGGTAATTCAGTGATCTTAGTGTAAATGCCGCTGAAGAAAAGGTATGCTTCCCATACCTATCCATTGTCCTGGACTCCTTGTTAGGAGGATGGATATTAGAAGATGTCTCAGATAACTCCTTTTGGTGGCTGCTGCTACCACCAGAGCATCAATGGGAACTCCCTTACTAAGAAAAGTCTTGTCCTCAGGTGCTGTCATGAACTTATTTGGCCTCCTTGGGACAAGCTCCACTGAATCTGGAGAGGTCCAGACTTTCCGCGATATGACTCCCCAAGAGTTGGTCATAAGGCGGTGTCACCCAGGAGGTGGAAGGTCGGGAACCAAAGGCCTCAAGATACACTGATACATCCTCAGTAGGGTTAGAGGTCTTCCAATCACCCCTCTGTCTAAGGAATTCTAGGATGTCAGAAAAGGTGACACCTTCAGAGGGGGATCTAGGGGACCCTTTTGATTCCTCTAAATCAGTGTCTGCTGTGACAGACTCAGGTGAGTCGACATGCTTCCTCTTACACAGCTTCTTCCAAGGGAGCTCTCCAGTGGGACAATCTGGGGAGGTCTCGGAAGAGGGGGCACCTCCAATGGGGGCTACTTGGGCCTCTGGCACCCTATGCTGTGGGGGTGGCAGGGGGGAAGAGGTTGCTGCCTGCTGCTGGTGGGACACAGGTTCCAATGGTATGGCTTTAGCAGAGTATAAAGCCTTCTCTTATACCTTCAAAAGCCTTCCCCCCTCACTCCGAAGAAGACTTCCGCTCCGAGGGGATGGATGGTTGACTCCTAGCAAAGGGGAACAGCTCTGAAGCAGAAGTGGGAGCTGAGCTGAGTCGAGCCGAGGCTCCGAGAGGAAGGGTTGGTTCCGACAAGAATCCAGGGTGACTGTCTCCCTCGGAGTCGACTCGAGAGCATCAGCTCCCAGATCCCTCAGCTCCAGACTGAGCCATCGAGGATAGAGTAACTGGCTCCAAAGAAGCAGGTTGAATTCTTGGAGCTGATGGGTCCAAGACAGAAGAACCTGAAGTAATAGGCTCTGAGAGTGAAGCAGTCAGAGGAGGAACAGTGTTCAGTAAGGGCATCAGCTCCAAAACCTTTGGGTCCGGAGGGGCCAATTTTCTTGCCAGAGCTTGATCCGAAAACAACCTCTTCACCACCTGCTCAATGTCCTCATCTGATAAAGTCCTGGAGGATCTGGTGGAGACAGAAGGAGATCTCCTTCTCTCCAAAATAGGAGATCTCAAGATGGGAGACACAACCTCAATTTCCGGTAAAATTTTTGGTACTGCAGGTTGCCTCAGTGCCGAGGAGACCGATGGCACCAAAATTGACAAAGCTAAATCGGAGCCGGAATTTCTTGGCTCTGATGCTTTGGTCTTTTTAGTCCGCTTTGAAGCTGGGGCCAAAGATTTTCTCTTAGACGATTTTGGAGCTGCCTGACCAAGTTCCAGCTGTTCCTGGAAGGAACTAGTCATGAGACCCCTATCAATAAGTTTTCTCTTTCTTTCATTTAAAACTCTGGTGCTAAATGCGTGGCAAAAAGTGCAAGGCTCCTGCAAATGGGCTTCACCAAGGCAATACACACAACTGGTGTGACTATCTGTGAGAGACATTTTCTGTGCACACCTATCACACTTCTTAAACCCAGAAGGGCGATGATCCTTATGCTCCCTATCCTTATCTTTAGACATTCCGACTAGGACTTGAAGGACTACTCTGGCCTGAACTTTTGTTTGCTTAGCAAGGATCTGATTTGACTGTGTAGAGACTCTACTCTTTCTGGTGTTAGTCTTGCTGACATGGTGGCTGTGTCTATTTCTGAGCCTAAGTATACAATGTGCGCGAAGGAGATAAGACTGACTTTTTTAGGTTGACAGTGATGCCTAGACTGGCACACAAGGATATAGTCTCCTCTTGGGTTCTGATGAGTTGATGCTTGGTGGTAGCAGTGAGGAACCAGTCATCTAGGTACGGAAACACATGGAATCCTTGACGTCTCAGGTGAACCGTTACCACTGCCATGCATTTGGTGAACACTCTGGGGGCTGTAGTGAGACCAAAGGGCAATGTTCTGAACTGAAAATGACTGGCTCCCAGCTGGAAGTGTAAGTGTCTCCTGGAGCACCTGTCCATTTTGATTTGGTAGTACGCATCCTGGAAATTGATTGAGCACATCCAATTGTCTTTCCCGATAAAGGGAAATATCGACTGCAGAGAGACCATTCAGAACTTCGATTTCTTTACATACTTGTTGAGCCTGCTGAGATCTAGGATTGCTCTCCAGTCCACTGTCTTTTTTGGAACTAAAAAGAATCGAGAGTAAGTTCCGGATCCTACTTGCTCTGTGGGGACTTCTTGGATGACTGTTTTTTGCAGCAAAGAGATGACCTCTGATTTTGCATGGTCTAGTTGGATGAGTGGTACGTCTCGTAGAGACTGGTTTGTTGGGGGTTCGGAAACAAAGGGGATCAGGTAACCTCTGGATATTATGGTGTGTACCCAATGATCTTGTGAGATGGTTAGCCAGGCACTTGGGTACAGCGATAGGCAACCCCCAGATGCCTCCAGAGATGGACAGTCAGGCAACCCCTCAGGGGCGATGGAAGGGACGATCAGAGAAAGTTTCTCTGTCTCCCTGATGCTGCAGACCTCCTCTGCTGCAAGGGTGGCATCTTCTATTATATCCTCCCCCTCTGCCTCTAGGGGAGGGTTGACCTTGTGCCTGAGGGAAACATTTTTGGGATTTACGGAACCACATTTTCCCTCCTGTATTACCCTTGGGATAGGGTCTAGATGGGAGGGAGAAATGTTCTCTGATGGCAGATAAGGTTTTCCCTTCCTGCTCGCACCTAGTCAAAGTCTCTTTCACTGGGGTCCAAAAAGAGATGGACCATCAAAGGTGACATTAGTGAAAGAAGACTTGAAGGACTCCGTAAAATTACAAAGACACATCCAAGAATGTCTCCTGAAGGATATTCCTGCTGCGGCTGCCCTACTCGCTCCATGTGCTGCATACAATATCAGCCTCATGGAAGAGTTAGCTATGTAAGTAAGGGTGGAGAGCTGCACAGAAACCTTGTCCATGGAACCCGGAGCTACTGAACCCTGGAGGGTGTCTCCTAACTCTTTCAGGAGATCCCTCTGAAGACAAGTAAAATGAGTAAGGTAATTCAGTGATCTTAGTTAAATTCCGCTGAAGAAAAGGTATGCTTCCCATACCTATCCATCGTCCTGGACTCCTTGTTAGGAGGATGGATATTAGAAGATGTCTTGTATAACTCCTTTTGGTGGCCACTGCTACCACCAGAGCATCAATGGGAACTCTCTTACTAAGAAAATTCTTGTCCTCAGGTGCTGTCATGAACTTATTTGGCCTCCTTGGGACAGGCTCCACTGAATCTGGAGAGGTCCAGGCTTTCTGCAATATGACTCCCCAAGAGTTGGTCATAAGGCAGTGTCACCCAGGAGGTGGAAGGTCAGGAACCAAAGGCCTCATGATACACTGATACATCCTCAGTAGGGTTAGAGGTCTTCCAATCACCCCTCTGTCTGAGGATTTCTAGGATGTCAGAAAAGGAGACATCCTCAGAAGGGGATCTAGGGGACCCTTTTGATTCCTCTAAATCAGTGTCTGCTGTGACAGACGCAGGTGAGTCAACATGCTTCCTCTTACACAGCCTCTTCCAAGGGAGCTCTCCAGTGGGACAATCTGGGGAGGTCTCGGAAGAGGGGGCACCTCCAACGGGAGCTACTTGGGCCTCTGGCTACTTATGCTGTGGGGGTGGCAGGGGGAAAGAGGTTGCTGCCTGTTGCTGGTGGGGCACAGGTTCCAATGGTATGGCTTTAGCAGAGTATAAAGCCTTCTGTTATACCTTCAAAAGCCTTACCCTCCTCACTCAGAAGAAGACTTCCGCTCCGAGGGGATGGATGGTTGACTCCTAGCAAGGGGGAACGACTCCGAAGCAGAAGTGGGAGCTGAGCTGAGTCGAGCAGAGGCTCCGAGAGGGAGGGTTGGTTCTGACAAGAATCCAGGGTGACTGACTCCCTCGGAGTGGACTCAAGAGCATCGGCTCCCAGATCCCTCAGCTCAAGACTGAGCCATCGAGGATAGAGTAACTGGCTCCAAAGAAGCAGGTTGAACCCTGGAGCTGACAGGTCCAAGACAGAAGAAACTGAAGTAATAGGCTCTGAGAGTGAAGCAGTCAGAGGAGGAACAGTGTTCAGTAAGGGCATCAGCTCCAAAACCTTTGGGTCCGGAGGGGCCAATTTTCTTGCCAGAGCTTGATCGAAAACAACCTCTTCACCACCTGCTCGATGTCCTCATCTGATAAAGTCCTGGAGGATCTGGTGGAGACAAAAGGAGATCTCCTTCTCTCTAAAATAGGAGATCTCAAGGTGGGAGACAGAACCTCAATTTCCGGTAAAATTTTTGGTACTGCAAGTTGCCACAGCGCCAAGGAGACTGATGGCACCGAAACTGATGAAGCTAAATCAGAGCCGGAATTTCTTGGCTCTGATGCTTTGGTCTTTTTAGTCCGCTTCAAAGCTGGGGCCAAAGATTTTCTCTTAGATGATTTTGCAGCAGCCTGACCAAGTTCCAGCTGTTCCTGGAAGGAACTAGTCATGAGACCACTATCAATAAGTTTTCTCTTTCTTTGATTTAAAACTCTGGTGCTAAATGCGTGGCAAAAAGTGCAAGGCTCCTGCAAATGGGCTTCACCAAGGCAATACACACAACTGACGTGACTATCTGTGAGAGACATTTTCTGTGCACACCTATCACACTTCTTAAACCCAGAAGGGCGATGATCCTTATGCTCCCTATCCTTATCTTTAGACATTCCGACTTCTGGAAATAGAGTGGCTAGATAAACAACAAGCAGTTGTGTCTTTCGGCTTTTCCCAGTTAGGCGTCACCACAGCGGAACTCCGGTCCACTAATGATTGGCAGTAGATTTTTACGTGCCGAGTTCCCAGCTCTGATGCACAACCTTCAACGAAGGTATGCCCATTCACGCATGTCTCCCTACAGAAGACACTCTAGCTGAGAATCGAACAGGACAACATCTTACTGTGAGGTGACAACGCTACCGCAGCACCGCCACCAAGCAGTACAACACTAAATACTAACTACAGACAAAGAAGAAGTGTGGAAGAAAGAAGAATATGCCTTATTTTTTTATTTTATTTGTTTATAAACACTCACACACAGGGAGGAAAGGCCCTCTAACTTAAATGGGCACTACGGCCCTCTAACTTAAACAGGCCATACAGTCCTATGGGGAGGAATGGGGGTCGGAGACTCTCAAAAAAACAGTCACACAAAAGACAAAAACTATATATATATATATATATATATATATATATATATATATATATATATATATTAAAAAATGGATAGAAAGGTTAGGAAAAAGGGCTAAATTTAGCAAATAAAGTTTTACTTAGCCAATGAGCCAGTAAGACACAACCTCGAAGCTTTCGCGGTAAACGAGATCTAGGAAATTGCGTGAGGCACCATAGGATAGGGGCTAGCCTTGAGCCAGTAAAATCTCTCGAGCTTTAGTATAGGCCGAGTTGAAGCCGAATATCAGCTCCGAACCCATCCAGCAAGAATTACGGCGAGATAGGACTACATAACATCAATTTTTACAAAACTCATAGTGTTTATGTTTTCCTCACAAAGATGCAAACATGGCTCCAGTACATTTAAATAAAGATGTATGGGGCAAAATCTCCCACACTGGAGGTGTGGTGCGGCTGTTTCTGTATTTTTAATGCATTGATTTTTATATGTTTTAACTTGCTGATAATGACTTTGCTTTTTTTATTTTGCAGTTGATGATGCCTTTTTGTGTCTTAAATATATGTGTGTGTGTGTGTGTATATATATATATATATAAAGGGGTCCCCAAACAGTGGAATTTTTGAGTGCTTTTGTTCCTTTATTATTTAGAACTTTATCAGAAAATAACAAATGGTGCTTCTGTGCTTGCAATAAAAAGGCAGTTCTGACTGATCAGATTTAAGAAAAAAGCCCACCAAAACAGAACAGTGGGTGAGGTAAAAAAACAGAAACAAATTGAGCTAACAATTTCAGATACAGAACTTTGAATCAAAGATAGGTGGTGCTTTAATTTTTTAGAGGTTCATTCCAGTTGTTTTTCTTTCGGCTTTTCCTGGTTAGGGGTTGCCACAGCAGAACTCTGGTCCACTAATGATTGGCAGTTGATTTTTACAGTGCTGAGGTGCCAGCCTGATGCCCAACCTTTAACAAAGGTACGCCCATTTGCACATGTCTTTCGAATGCCACTCGACCACAGGGAGGACACACAGAAGGTGCTCCAACCGAGAATCGAACAGGAGAACCTCTTGCGGTGAGGCGACAACGCTACCGCTGCACCACCGCTAGCCAACCTGGCGCTGTGACATGGGGTAAGACAATTGAAAATTATGTTGAGTCAACAATTGACAAAAACAGGTAGCACTGTTGCATAGAACCAAATGACAACTTATTAGCTACTAAGGCTCAAGGTTAGGTGGTGCTGTACACATTTAGAAATTTGTGGGAGTACAAGTAGAAGTAGACAATGCCTAAATTTTCAGAAGAGTTTTACTGTTGACAAACAGATGGCGTTGTTGTGCAGTTTTATCTTGTAAGTGCACTGATCGTAGTTGTTTTTTTTTTTCAAAAAACTTTTTATTTTTGTTTCATAAGTAGTAACAACAGTAGGGTGAATAACCAGTAATAAGTTGTTAATACATAAGGAAATAAATGCTGAACACATAAAATTAACAGAAAACACTGTTGAGACTTATAACCAAATAACCAATTATGTACAATATAAACAAATTATACAAAATATATAAATTTGCTAACCAAAATGCTGCCCATAGGAAAACATTAATAAATTCGACATAGAAAGTAAGATAGGTCCCAAAACTTAAAGTTAGAGAGCTTAGATTAAACTTCAGTGAGAATGAGGGCATTAACCCTTTCCCAGACTTTTATACAGAGGGCAACTTTTTTGGGGCTTTTTATGATGAGTTTTTGTGCTGCAATGTATGAATGAGCCATTACTTTAAAATTATTCCAACATAATTTAGTATGGTCCATCCAGTTTTTAGAGATATAAAACTTCATGAGTGAGCATAAAAAAAACAGGATGTGTGTGTCGAATTTAGAGAGATTGCATGTAGGGATATGAAGGATGGCTAATTCCCAGGAGAGGGTCGATTTATGGTAGCCCATTTTCTGGAAGCGGATTTTTAGCGAGGTCCAAAGTTTACGTGAGTAATTGCAGGACCATAGTACATGCATCAGGTCTGCGTATGGGGATGAGCAGGATGGGCAAGAGGGGGATTTCTTTGAATCGAACTTGGATAATATAGAGGGAGTATAATATGCATTATTATTGATCATCAGTTGTGTGTAAAGAAGTTTTTTAAAGCGGGAAAAATCTAGGGTGTTTTTTATGGCGGAGAGTTTCTGACTTTTCGACAGTTGAGAGTTGTTTTTATCCCAGTAGTTTGAGAAAAGGCAGTCTGAATCGTGGATTATGGAAGATATAAGTTTGTATGAATTAGAGAGCATTTTCCTCGGTAAAGTCAGGGTATGAATTACAATCTCTAGCTTGGTGAGGTCTTGACCTTTATCTGAAAGTTGGATGAATTTTGATGTAACAAGGTCTCGCATCTGTCGAAGGATAGTTAAATATTTCTTGTTAACTTTAAGAATTTTGCAGAGGTTGGTAAGTGTTTCATTATTGTGTTTGAGTATATCCCAAACAGTGAAGTTTTTAATCAGAGGGAAGTTGGAAAGATTGACTGGCAGGTTGTTGATTTTAATGTTGGGATTTAAATGGAGAGGTTGGAGCAAAGGAAGAGCTTTGTCTAGACTGATAAGTTTTAGCATGTTTTAAAAGGATCCAACCTTTTGTTTTATGTTAGCTGATAAGTTAATACTGTCTATGGTATCCAGAGAGAGAGAAAAGGGAGAGCAACCAGATTTATTTTAGTGCCTAGGATCTGTTGATACCATAGTTTGGACCAGGTAGGGTAAGAATTATACTCTTTGTTAATAATCTTCGAGATGGATAACAGCCTATTGGCAGATATGATTGTATAATACAAATGAAGGTTCGGGAGGCCTAGGCCTCCTTTAGATTTGGGAAGAGTTAATTTGAGATATGAAATTCTCACTGATTTAGGATACCATATAAATTTAGCTAGTTCTTTACTGATCCTACATAGAAAGGATTTAGACACTATCTGATCTGTGGAGTTAAATTGATAGAGGAGTCTAGGGAGAATGTTCATTTTAATTATTGCTGATTTAGATAGAAGAGAAAGCTTCAACCATTCCCATCTGTGAAGATCAAGAGATATTTTGGACCAAGTTCTGAGCAAGTTATTTTGGAACATAGACAACTGGTTGTGCTCAAAGTGGATCCCTAAGTACTTAATATCAAATATTGTCTTAAAGGGAGAAGCAGGGAAGTATTTTGGTTTATGACCTAGAGGGTTTATGGGGAAGATATGTGTCTTCTTAAAGTTAACCTGGTAATCTGAGGCTTTTGAGAACATATTAATAGAATTAACAATCTTATTTAGGTCAGTATTAGGAAGTTGAAAATAGATTATTAGGTCGTCTGCGAAGGCTGAGAGAAGTATTTTGGTATTCAGTATTTTGGGAATTGTATGAAATGTATTTTGGCTTATGTAAAGGAATAATGGTTCTATGAATATGTTGAAGAGGAAGGGGGACAAAGGGCACCCCTGTCTAGTACCATTGGTTATCTTTAAGGGTTTGGAGATATTCTTGTTAATCCGTAGATAGGTAGAAGAATTTTTATATAAAACATTAATCATATCTATAAAGAAGGAGGGTATGTTAAAGTGGGACATAGTTTGGAAAAGAAACTCCCAATTTACCCTATCAAAGGCTTTGGCTGCATCTAGTGTTAAGGCATAAATTGGGTTTTTCTCTTTTTTAGACAAGTACATTAAGGAGTCTAACATCAGGGTGTTATCCCACGTATGTCTATGCGACATAAATCCCGCTTGTTCCGTGGAGATTATAGAGGGTAAAACTTTTTTTAGTCTGCTAGCTAGTAGCGAAGCTAGAATCTTAATGTCAATGTTTATCAGTGAGTTGGGGTGATAGTTATGAGGGTCTGTTTTGTCTTTATTATTTTTCAGAATTAGAATAGTTTTCGAGGTGTTCCAATGCAAGTCGGATATGCCATAATTTATTATATAGTTGAATATCTTTGGTAAGATAGGGGAGATTACTGAAATGAAAGTTTTGAAGAATTCGGCTGTGAAGCCATCTGGTCCAGGGGACTTACTTACTTTAAGATTTGAAATGATTGACTTAATTTCTTGGAGGTTTAAGGGAGCTGAGAGCATGTCGCATTGAGATTTATTTAAGGAAGGAAATTTAATAGAATTCAGAAAAGTATACATGTGTTGGTTAATGGCGGAATCTATATTTTTTTGGAATATATATCTGAGTACAGGAGCGAGAATAGTTGTGTAATTTCCTGGTCCAAATTATATATCTTGTTTTGGAAATGTATAAGCGAGATTCTGGGAGGATCTTGGCTGTTACGAATTATTTTTGCTAATAACTTGGACGGGACCTGTGCCCATTCTGAATAGGACGCAATCAGTTTTTGCTCAAATAGAGTTAGATTTTGTTGATGTAGATGTAGCAATTGATTTTGGGAATCAATTATTTATTTGTCTCTACTAGGGGTAAGTCTTTGTTGTTTTTCTAATTCAAAAATCTTACTTGTGAGATTAGTTTCCTTGGTCTTATAGGTTTTTTTGAGGTAAGAAGCTTTATTAATTATAGTACCTCTGATGCAAGCTTTACATGCAGCCCATTGTATTTCCATAGGGATACTGGTGTTATCAAGCTTGGAGCTAAGGTTAAGTAATGATTCTGTGATTTCTTGAATAATATCCTTATTGCGAAGCAGATTATTATTAAGTGTCCAGTTATTATAGTTGAGTGGAGAAGCTACCCTTGGGGCAGGATTAATATTGAGAGAGATTTTTGAGTGATCCAATAGGAATCTGGGTTCTAGAGAGAGGTTGATTTTAAAGTGAGATAGGGATTCAGAGATTAGGAAAAAGTCTAGTCTTGACCAGGTATTGTAGCATTTCGAGTAGTATGTGAATAATTCATCTTTAGCTAAATGGTCCTTGAAAGAGATGGGATCGATAAGGTTAAGATCATACATTAATTCTTCTATGGCCAAAGATGATTGAAGGTTATAAAAGGGAGATTTACTAGTTCAATCTGAATTAGGGTCTATTACAGCATTCCAATCTCCAACAGCCACAATATAGTGGTCTTTGAACATTGAGAGAATGTTGTGTATTTCTATAATAAAGGTATGTTGTTGGGAACATGGGCCATAAACGTTGAAGAATAGGACTAGTTTGTTAAAGTTGGACAAACGTGAGGTAAACAGGCACCATCTGCCATTTTCATCATTCCTCTCCTCAATAATACTACCTTGAAAATTATTTTTGATAATAATAGCCACCCCTTTGGAATTTGAGCTATTCCCCGCAGAGATGATTGCTTTTATCCACTTTTTTTCCCCTTCTTTGACCCAATCCTTCTTGTGTGTGTGTGTTTCCTGGAGATAGCATATATTAGCCTGAGACTTAAATAACAGATGAAAAGGAGCGATTTTTTTGATTTATTATGAAGCCCTCTAACATTCCATGAATCAATATGTAATGTCATAGGCTACTGGAAAAAATGTATTGATAATTTGAGGGTTGTTGATTAATAGGGTTAAGGGACTAAATAATTTTAGAGACCATACTGGGAAAAAATCATGTGTAAAATGGGGACTTGTATAGTATGTAAAGACAGCAGATAACGTAGCATAGCATTCCTTCAAGACTCCCCCGGTGCCTACCCACCCCCCTTCACTAGCAGAAGGAATACATAAGCAGTATTGAGAGGACCATTTAGTTTTGGTTAGCAAAACAAGTCTTATAAAGAAAACTAATATATATAACTTTCTAAGAAGGACTAATCTAACAGTAAATAAGTATAAACATATATACAAAACAATCTGTTTCCATAAGCAGGTCATACTAGGACCCTAAAGCATAAGCTTCCATGAGCTCTAAACTAGGTCCAGTAATAGCCAAATGGAGAATTATAGATATAGAGAAGCAAGAGTATAGGAGGGATATAGGAGACTTTGATTTAGCAGGAACAGTATATGTTTAATAAAATAGTTGTAACTAGGAAAGAGTCAAAATGCAGTAGTAGAGAAATAGGATAGGATAAAAGACGTAGGAAAAGAGAAGAGATAGGGCAGAGTTGTTAACATAACCAGGATTTAGGTATGGGCTGTCACACTTAACTAATGTGAGCGTTATGCTCAATTGTATAGAGGATTGAGAGAATGCCATCCAAAAGTTGAGGTACATTTATATAGTCTGGCTGGCATCATTATACATATATAAAATCAGTGGGACTGGGGAGACAGCATCACAAGTAGTGCATGACAATCATGCACGCAATATTAGCTGACAGAATAGTTATATTTTTAATATAAGAGGAGAGTATCACCTGAGCTAGTAAGAATAAGAGAAATACTGACAGGATATAATACGTAGTTTTAGGTCGTAAATCGAGAAGCATTAGATTGTGAAATAACTTGCGTTAGTATTTATTAGATGTAAACATCTTAGCCAAATTATAGCACATCACATTTACTGCCATGATTATGATTGCTCACGCTACTTAGAGACTACCTATGAGTGAGCGTTAAGCTCTGAAAAATGAACTTAATCTACAGAGCTAGTAACATTGCACGAGATCTAACTGTGAAGTGCAATGTAATTGAATATAACAGGTGAATCCCAAACTGTCCAGTAGGCATGGCAGAGGATTGACATAACACTTTCACAGCAGTTTGTAGATTCGTTCGTGTGCTAGACAAAGCTGCACAGCTGACTATCTCCTGTAATTAAGATCAGTGTCCAAATGTAAGTATATACATATACAGGACAAATTAATCACATTATATGAAGCATCGAGACAAACTGCACTATGAGCGTCACAGGAAGGGCATCACATTAAAAGCCCGTCGAAAGTCTTCCAGTCTGAGCGATCCGCAGGCTACCACAGCTGAGACCAATAAGGTTCCTATTCAGATTTGGTATTCAAGGTTACCATAACGGAAAGTCAGTTTTAAAGACAAAGGTATCTGATAGCAATTTTTATAGTCAAAAACAGACACGCAAGCAACTTTGAGAAAGGCATGAATGCCCAATAAGACCAGGCGGATGTAGAATGGTGAAATTTTACATCGTTAATTCTGGCGAAGGAATAGAGAGAAGTACACACAGGTACCACAAATTAAAGAGCAGGATGAGAGTTGAAGGCTTTGATAAAAGCCTCTTTTGCTTCCGATGGAGTGATGGCTGTGTATTTTTTTTCTTTGTAGGAAAATTGCAGGGTATTTGGGTAGCGCATCTGGAACTTCACACTTCTCCTGATCAGATCAGCGCAATAGGGGGCTAGCTTTTGTCTATTTACTTTTATTTGATGAGGCAGATCTTGGGTAAATGTGAGCTTGTGGCTGTGCCATGTAAAATTTCTTTGTTTTTTGGCTGACATCAAGATATTTTGTGCATCTTGGAAATTTAATATTTTTGTGTATATTTGACACGGAGTTGCTGAATCCTGGCGGTAATGGGAAGCTCTGTGCACTCTCTCTAAAACTAGGTTCACAGAGGTACTTTCCGATCCCAGCAAAGCAAGGAATATCTGCCTGCATGTTATCAATAAGTTTTGGTTCTCGTAGGACTCTGGTAAGCCTTTGATTATTATATTATTGCGGTGACTTCTAGCCTCCAGATCCGTTATCTTAGACTGTAGCTCAGAAAGCAGGGTTGCTTTATCTCTCATATCTTCCGATATGGATTGTATTAGTATATCGTTGGTTTGCGCTTTGTGTTCAAGAGTGTCTACTCTTTGTAATAACTGATTTATGGACTTTCCAAAATCAGTAAGTTGTTCGGAGAAACCCTGTATGGCAGTATGGATGGGCTGTAGCGCTGATTTGAGTTCATCAAGACGGAAGTTGGCATCAGTTTTTCCTTTTGGATTTGTTTTATTGTTGTCAGCTGGTAGTCTAGTAGTTCTTTGCCTTTTGGAAGCTGTATCTTTTTGCGGAGATAAGACTGAAGAGATTTTTGCTTTTGTAGATTGGGTTTCCATATTTTCTTCGATGACTGACATGGTTAATAGGTAGCGTTTGTTGTAATGCAGTAAGTTGTCCCAAGGGCCTCACAAATGCACATGGCAGGGATCCCAGAAGCTAAGTTGGATATAAATTGATTGTATAAGTTCTAGATAAGCGGTATTCTTCCAATTTCTTTATAGGAGAGTTAAGTTAATTAGTCCAAGACTGCAACTGCCGATAGATAGCTTTACAATGCACTTTAAGGCTGAGAAAGTTATAAATCACAGTAGGAGCTCCATGGATAGGGTGCACACTAGCCGACCACCATTTTGGAATCCACTGATCATAGTTGTTAATGTCTTAGATTTAGACTAGGTGGTATAGATGTACCATTTCAGCGCACATTTGATGTTTAAGGTTTTGTTGAGGCCTAGGGAGATGTTGGCTTGCAAGCTTAGCTGGTATGCAAATTCTCGCACACTCAGGAAGATTTCCATGTCCCCAAAGAAGTGGGGAATTTTTTCCAGTATAAGAAACTTGAATCCTATGAAATCAATGCAAACGTGACTATGTTTGGCTAGTGCATTGTTGTTGTCTGAGTGCCAGATGACTGATAAGTGTTCCTTGATTCTATCAGACAACTTTCAGGCCATTTTACCTAAATAAAAGGTAATAATTTTCTTGGGTGGTGAAAGCCATGGAACATTTTTGGCTAGGCGTATATAGGCCCCAGGGCCGATAGCCAAGTACCTTCCTATGAACCTACAAAAGCTATTACAGGTGGAGCAAATACTGACATGAATAACATTGCAGGAGTTACAGTCCAGATGATCCCTAAGCCAATTTGTGTATTTGTTGCAGGGGAAGGTGTATGTGGTGCATGTAAGGATGTGTTTGCAGATGGTACAGTGGCCACAGAGTTGTATGCCTGGTTTGGAAGGATGAGAATCTGTGGTTGGGGATAGGAGATAATGCTTGAGCTGCTCAAACAGAGATTTTAGTGTTTTTTTTGTAGCAAAAGGTGGGTAGTTCCCCTAAGGTCTGGCATAGTCTGTCCCGATGAATAATGCACCAGTATTTTTTAAGGATATCCATGATGAGGTGCATGTCCTGGCTGATGGAAAGGGGGAAGCTCAGGACAAAGTCTTGCTTTGGTGTGCCCAGAGGTTTGGTTAGAAAGCCATGCTTCAAGATGGGCTGAAATTTGGTATTCCTAATGAGGGAGACCTCTGAGTACATATTGGCTAAGAGGTCATTGGGATGGTTACATTCTGAAAAGAGTTTGAGCATGTGGCTGCACTCTTCCTGGTAAATGGAATCCTTGCTGATGATGAGGGATAGTCATATCAAGTTGTCCCCTTTACTGCATTGGACATCATGAACATGGGGTGCTGGCTGAAGAACTCTAGGAAATTGTTCCTGAAGGTGCTCTTATGGAATATGTTAGATTCAAAAGAGCAGGTGGTGAGATTAAGGAATATCTCTTCATCTAAAAAATGTACACGGGTGCCCGTGTGTGAGGTCATGAAGTGGAGAAAATCAATACTGTTGTTCAAATCTTGGATAAAGATGCCTAGCTCTTGTGGGGTGCCTTGTCATACAAAAAGAAATCATCAATATATCTTTTGTATAGTTTGGCTTTGTTGAAACCAGCAATGGTGGGAAGGATCTCTGCTTCCCAGGCACTGAGGACAAGGTTCGCTTAGGATGGGGCCATTTTAGACCCCATTGCAACACCTCTCTGTTGGTGATACACCTTTTGGTTGAAATGATAAAGTTGTTTTGCAAGACTAGAGAAATGACTTCACATATGGTTTTTATTTTGGTTATGGGGAAGGGCGTATATTTTTCTAAGTAGGTCCTGGTGAGTTGGAGGCCTTCCTGATAAGGTGTACTGGCGTACAGTGCCTCTGTGTCCAGTGTAACTAGGCAGCGGTTTTCGTGGGTGACTCAGTATTTGTGGAGTGCATGGAGGAACAACCACAAGTCACACAAGAAGTATTGAGTCTTCTGAACTATTGGGTTGAGAGTAAGGTCAAGGAATTGTGAGATATTCTCAGCTGTAATTCTTTTAGAAGGCACATGAGCTTGAAAGGAGGGTTGATTGTGTGTTTGTGGACTTTAGTGATTCCAGAAAGCTTTCCTAAGCAAAGTTTGTCTATCCTTAAAAAATTAAACTCTTCAGAAGAAATGTTATTTTTAGCAAACAGGTTAACAGTTTTTCATCAACATATTTAAAACATTTGTGTACTAGATCTATTGAGATAGGTTTATAAATTTCATTGTTTTTTTGAACTTGATTATGTTTTATCTATGCATGCATTAAGGTCCATTACCATAGTCCCATTTCCTTTGTCCACTTTCATGATGCAGATTTTTTTACAATCCCTGAGTTCTTTAATTGGTGCTGATTCAGATGAAGTGAACTTAAGCACTTACCCCAATGTTGTCTGGAGAGTACCTCTTGGATTTCTTGGTCAAACATGGACAGGAAGGCATCCAGGGTATTGTGTAGTGGTGGATTGTATAAGATCCCGGGTTTAAGGGGGGATTAAGGCTGTTTGAGGGCCCACATCACTATTCTCACTGTCATCGCTGTGGTGCAGAATTGTTAGGTTTAATTTTCTGAGGTATAAACGTAGATCCAGAAGCACATTGGAAAGGTGGTATGAAAGTAAATCATTTTTTAAGGGCATCAATGATGGTGGTCAAGAGATCAAAGGAGGAGA
This sequence comes from Protopterus annectens, assembly GCF_019279795.1. Classification (NCBI taxonomy): domain Eukaryota; kingdom Metazoa; phylum Chordata; order Ceratodontiformes; family Protopteridae; genus Protopterus; species Protopterus annectens. Next base: position 784,766,212 of record NC_056728.1, read on the forward strand.
GGTTGAAGATATCCTGTGTTCCAGTGCGGTGGGTTAGGAGTGAAGGAAGGTTTATCATTGACTCTGTCTGTTTGGGTCTGCCATGACTTCTCCCTTTTCGTCTGTCCCTTGTGGATGAGCCATGGCCTCTCCTGTCTCTCCCTCTGGCGGTCTGTCTTCCTCTGTCATTGTCATCTGAGTGGCCTTAGCCTACAAAATTGCCATTGGCGGTGTCCTCGTGATGGCCTTCTATGGGGTCATTAGAAGCCATGGCTGAGGGTGGTGTTAGTGAGGACGTGGGTCCAAGACTTTTGGTGTTAGAAGTGTTGGACACAGTTGTGTCATTCCATGTACGAGGAGGTGGTCTCTGATTAATGCATCTGTTGTGGTTATCTGTGACTAGGTAGGCTAGTTGATTGTTGTTCTGTGTCTCAAAGTAATTTCCTATTCTTTCTTTGAATAATGGTGGCAACATGCCTGTTGACTTTGGCTGGGATACTGTCCCACAGTTGGCTGTGCAGCTGGAATGCTGGGTGCTGTAGCACTGCAGTTTGTAGGTTGGAAATGTCCTTCTTAAGGTTATCTAGTTTGCGTTGGTTATCCTTGACCAGTGCTTTGAGTACTTGTATGCCTGCTTCATTGTAAATGCAGGAGAGCTCCTTGTATATTTGGGAGTCTTGGGTCATGCCATTGGGGAAACGGTAGCTTTGAAATCCTTGTGGAATTATGTTGCTTAAATTGCAATGACTGAGGTAGAAGGAGTCATACTCGATACTTTTGTATAGTAGAAGCAGCCTTTCTGTTTTGTAGATAAGAGATTTGCAGTGGCCTGCATTGCCACTGATTAGGTTGAGAGTGTCTGAGCATTGGATTGGTTGGTCTTGCTCATCTTGCATGAAAGGGTTCTTGTTGTTGCTATTGAGTAGCAGCTTGAGTAGTCTGCTGGAGGCTGGAACTGGAGCAGGGGGCCAGCTACTGAGTCTCTGGACGTATGCCCATTCGTGGTCCATCCATGAAGTTGGTTGGTCAGGCTCTGAAGCAGATCCTGTGTTTTGGTGGTTGTGATGGCTAATTCTTGAAGGTGCCAATGAGATCCTGAGAAATAGAATGGGTTGTCAGGTCAAAGAGGTTTTGGCTGTTGCAGATGAGCTCCGTGAAGAGACATTCTGCCTTGGATCTGGTAGAGAGGTTCTCTGTAACTGAAGAATTCTCAGAGGGAGGTTAAAAACCTGTAGAACTAGAAAGGGGTCCCATGAAGTCACAAGACAAAACACACTGAACAGTTGAATTTTTTAGTACTTTTGTTCCTTTATTATTTAGAACTTCATCAGAAAATAACAGGTTCTGACCAATCAGTTTTAATAAAATAGCCTGCTAAAACAGAACAATGGGTTAAGTAAAAAAAAAGCTAACCCTGGGATCTTAAAACAGAGGTGACTAACTTCACAGCACCCTTGTAAATGGAGAATAGTTGCATGACCACCGAATCATACATCAATGCACTGCATGAGCACATACACAAAATGCATGGATCTCCCCATACCCAAAAGAACCAACATGCTCTCCTCCAAAAAAAGGAAGCTAATCTGGTGGGCCCCTGCCATAAACAAACTATACAACAGAAGGAGGAAACTGATGTGGAATAAGGTGAAGTCCCAAGACTGGAAAAACTCCCTTGTCAGCCTCAACAAAAAGTTGAGATCCCTCATTATATCCTCTAACGCTAGCTATGAAAACAGAATTGCACAGATAGTAAAGACAACCACAAGGCCTTCTATAGTTATGCAAAGAATCTCCACAACAATACCCAGATTTGCTCTGAGCTACTGCACAATGGTACCTCCTATACTGAGCCAACAGATATTGCCAATATACTGGGCGACAGATTCAGTGCCAACTTTCCCCCTCCCCCCAAAGGACCAACCACAATAGCAGTAGATTGCCACGCAGCCAGTATTACTGCTGCACAGGTTAAAACAGCACTGTGCAAGGCCAAGAATACAGCTTTTATGGGACCTGATAATATCCCTGGCTGTGTTCTACATGAACTACAGATTGAACTGGCACCTCACCTGTGTGCCCTGCTCAATCACAGACTCACCTCAGGCTTTGTCCCTACCAAATGGCACACTGCTACAGTCATCCTTCTCCACAAAGGAGGAGTGACTACAGACCTGAGAACTATCATCCCATTAGCCTGATGAGTCTGATATGCAAAGTTATGGAATGCATCATCATGGACCTAATAAACAAGGATATAGGGGATCTCCAAACTCTGGATCCCACACAGTTTGGTTTTGTGAAGGGTAGATCATGCCTGCACAACTTGGTCGACTTCTTTGAGTCAGTCACCAGCGCTATTGATGAAGGCAAGGTGGTTCATACAGCCTACCTTGATCTGGCCAAGGCCTTTGATACCATTCCCCACTCAGGAATCATAGAAAACTCACTAAGCTAGACATCAAACCCTATATCACTAGGTGGGTTGCAAACTGGCTCACAGATAGAACCAACAGTGTGAAGTAGCTGACTCCAAGTCCGACTGCCGACCAGTCACGTGTGGAGTCCCACAGGGTTCAAGCCAGGGTCCTCTCCTGTTTGGTATCTACTTCTCTGAAGTCCAGGCCAACACGAAGGGACTCTGGCAGACAAAGTTCGCAGACAACTGCAAGTTGGGAGCTATTATTAACTTTCCAAGTGATGCTGACATCCTACAGAAAGGCCTCACTGAGACCAACGACTGGTGTCAGAACCATGGCCTTAAGCTAAATGCCAAAAAATGTGTCATCATCCCCTTTGGGAAAAACCCGATTCTCATGAATTACCACATCAATGGTAGTCCACTGAACACAGAAGGCGTTATAAGATATCTGGCAACACAGGCTGACAGCAACCTCTCTTTTGACCACACATTGCCACTGTGGTCAGGAAGTTCTTCTATGTGGCACATCTCATTACTAAGGGTTTTGTATCCAGGAAGAAAGAGGTCATTGTCTCCCTCTACTCTTCACTCATTAGGCCAATCACCGAGTACAATGCCCCATTTGGCATGTACCTCACTAGATACCTGCAACAACTGAAGAGGCCACAAAAGTACCTCACAAAGAGTATCCTAGGCCTTTAAGACTTGTCCTATATGGACAGACTCAAAAAACTCCAACTATTTTCTGTATCATATGCCTAACTTAGAGGTGATCTCTGCTTGAGTTACAAAGCCATGTCTGACCCAGCTCTGTTAGAAATGCTACATCTAAAGAAATCCCAATCCCTCCACACCACATGCTCCAAAGACCTCAACCTCATTGCCACAATCAACAGAACATGCTGGAGGGACAGGTTCACAACCCAGAGACTGCCCATGCTATGGAATAGACTTCCCATGCATGTCAAGCAGAGCACCTCACTGGCCCTTTTCAAGAGAAATCTTGATGTGTGGATGGGAAATAGAAAATTCACCCTGGGGATCACTCCAGTGGCTCTACACGACAGAGGCACTGGGAAGTAAGGTCGGGTGGCGTGATGCCAGGGTAATCCTATGGGCTAGGCTTGTACAGGCTCCAGGACCATTAGCCTAGTACAAAGCTATGACCCTATGATCCTATGAAACAACTTGAGCTAACAATTGGAGATACAGAAACTTTGAATCAAATGTAGGTGGTGCATTAATCATTTAGAGGTTCATTCAAGTATGTTTCTGAAAAATAGGTGGTGCTGTGCTGTCATATGGATGAAGAAAATTGAAAAATATGTTGAGTCAACAATTGACAAATGGGTGGCTCTGTTGCATAGAACAAAACAATTGACAACTTAGATACTAAGGATCACGGTTAGGTGGCACTGTACACGTTTAGAGATTTGTATGAGTATTAGACTGAAAAACAGGTGGCGGTATTGCTGAAAGAAGTAAAGGTAGAGAATGCTTAAAGTTTCAAAATAGTTTTACTGTTGACAAACAGATTGTGCTGTGGAACAGTTTTATCTTGTATGTCACTGATCATAGTTAATGTCTTAGATATAGATTAGGTGGGTTAGATGTACCATTTCAGAGCACATTTTTTTTTGTTTAAGTTTTTATTGAGGCCTGGGGGATGTCGGCTTGCAAGCTTAGCTGGTGTGCGAGTTCTCACATACTCAGGAAGGTTTTCATGTCTCCAATAAAGTGGGGAATTTTTTCCAATATAAGAAACTTGAATCCTATGAAACCAATGCAAACATAACTGTGTTTGGCTATCGCATTTTTGTTGTCTGCGTGCTGGATGGCTGCTAAGTGTTCCTGATTTTGTCAGACAACTTTCTGGTCGTTTTACCTATGTAAAAGCTATTACAGGTGGAGCAAGTACTGGCATAAATAACATTGCAGGAGTTACAGTCTACATGATCCCTGAGCCGAATTGTGTATTTGCTGTGGGGGAAGTTGTATGTGGTGCATGTAAGGATGTGTTTACAGATGGTGCAGTGGCCACAGGGTTGTATGCCTGGTTTGGGAGGATGAAAGTCCATGATTGGAGATAGGAGGTAATGCTCAGGCTGCTCAAACAGAGATTTTAGTGTTTTGGGGTTTTTTTTTTTGTAGCAAAAGGTGGGTAGTTCCCCTAAGGTCTGGCATAGTTCTCTGCATACCTCTCAGTCTGGAAACATCAAAAATCTGGACAAGGCCCATGAAAAATAGGTACAAATCTGTATGCTGATTAACGTAAAATTTGCATACATAATTACACAACCCCGTCCACTCCAATGGAATTTTGGGATACCAACTTTCAAACGCAAATGTAAGAACAGAACCAAAATAGAGCACCAGAGTCCCCCTGCAACCATTCCAATGTCTCATTATCTGGCTATTTCGTCCCATTTACCATAAACACTAATGTGTGCATACTGCTTTAATTCTACAATGATTATTTGGAATTTATTTTTACATTTTATAGCACAATGCACAAACACTAATAGATATCTGCTAAACAAAGTAATACTGTCTCACAATGAAAATAGACTTGGCCTTAAAACTTCTCTGCCCTTGAAACCCACACCACATCCAAAGAAAATGCATCTGGCGGGTGGTGGATAAAGATTATCTTTGGGCTGTTTTCAAATCATAGGCCCCTTGCACACAAAACAAGAAACATACATGCATTCTTTGATACACCTTCCTGACTTTATTAAATTATATTCCTTGTACAATACAGCACACTTGTTAGACTAAGTCAGAGCGTATTTTAAATGTATTGTTTAAACATTTTTCTAGTAGGCAATTAAACAAAATGCATGAATCAATAATGACAAAACTGCCCTATTCAGAACATTTCCATCATAAAAGTCTACTTCCACACACAACTGCATTTTAAATTTATTGTTTTGAACATTTTCCTGTAGGCAATGAAACAAAATGCATGAACCAATAATGACAAAACTGCCCTATTCAGAACATTTCCATGATAAAAGTCTACTTCTACACACACACACACTATATATATATATATATATATATATATATATATATATATATATATATATAAAATCTATAGAATGACAGTAGTGTAAGCCATAGGCATCTTGCACAGCTAGCTTCTTGCACTTATTTTCAGTTTCACATTTTTTTTGGGTGGGTGGGTGCAAAAGACCAAAAACCAGGGACAAATTTTAAACATTGCTTGTATAATTTTGGAAAGCTGCTTGAATAAAATGTTGTGCGACCACCATGCATTTCACTGCCAAGTCTTAAACCCAGGACCCTGTGCACTACAGTTAAATCAACATACCACTAAGTCAAATCAGCATTTTCCTGAAAGACATGAAGACTGACACTTAAATGGCTATCATTTAGTGAATTCACTTCTCACTTCTCACCATAGCTCTCAACGTCTTAGCACAAAAAACATGGACAAAGCCAATAATGGGGGAATACAGAATTCAGTTCTTACTTCTCACCATAGCTCTCAAGTCAACGTCTTAGCACAAAAAACCTGGACAAAGCCAATAATGGGGGAATACAGCCCCCAAATAGGGACGCATTTCAAATACCGATCTTATAAACTTAGAAAATTGCTAGAATAAAAGGTTTTGTGTTACCATTTATTTTCTGAAGAATATGAAGTCTGAAATTCAAATGTCTGTCACTATTTAGCGAATTCAATCCTTCAGTGATTTGCCACAAAAAGCAAGAAAAAAACACAGATTTAATGAGAAAGAGAACAAAAATATGAGGCATAAATTCACAAGTGGTGGTGGTGGCTAGGGACTTTAGGTTCTTTTTACCTGTACCTAAGGTACAGGGTTTGAGCCTGAGTACCTTTAGCTACCACACACACAGGCATGAAAGTCAGTAGCAAGATTACTGGGCAGTGGAACACAAGGATCACTCATGAAGATAAAACTAACTATGCAGTACAAATGACATATAACTTGCTTTTTACATTTATTTTACTATAATTCCCCAAGTTTCTGTTTGGCTGCAGAAATAATCTGTTTTGATGTATTATTGCCCAATAGATAACTAATGTAGGAAGGCTAAACCGAAGTTAGTGGGAGGACCAGATTCTTATGCATACATTTATATATATCAAACATCTTTATAATCCTCTGAGCTCTCATCACTCAAGCAGAAGACAAGTCAAAAGACACCCTGTCTATGTTTTTTGATAATACAGGTACAATTCTTGACAATTAGTAAGGATGTGAAAGCATCAGCTCCAAATAATCCCTCCTTCAATACATGAGATAAGAGTCCTATTAAGCACTGTACTGCATTTTGAAGGGAGCACAATGACATCTGGAGGCAAGATACAAATCAAGTTTCAGTGCCAACTCAGAACAGAGAGTTCTGCCAAGGCAAAAGAGCAAGACAGCTTTCATTAACTAAAAAAACAATTTTACCTTTAAGTGTAAACAAACTGGTAGAATGCTAAGCTAAACTATTGTAGCTGAGTCCTAATCACTGCATGTGTTGCAGGATGAATAATTTTTCAAGTTATAAATGCACTTAAGACAGCCTTTAAAGCCCATCTTGGAGAAATTTAAGAACTTGTCACAAAGACTAATAATATAAAGTATATGATATATGGGATACCTGTGTAAATGGTATCAACTTTGTTATCTCCTATACTTCTTATAACTATGTTAAAGCAATAATTTGTAGGAGTCTAATTTTTTTTTCTTAAAAAAGACATTGACAAAAATAATCCTGGGCAGATGTCACAGTAACTTGAGAAATTCAGAATTCCAGTCATAAGAGACACACACACACACACACACACACACACACACACACACACACACACACACACACACACACACACACACACACACACACACTCTCTCTCTTTCTCGTACCTTGTAGCAGTTGTCTCGCTCTTCCCATAAACTCTCCTTACCATGCAGGCACTCAGAAATAACCTCGCTGTTCTTTGCAGAAAAATAAATAAACTCCCTCCGTTCTCATAGCATAAACTCTCTGTTCCTTCCTCGCAAGGGTTCCTTGCAGAAAAACAGCTTAAACTCCCTCTGTTCTTGTGCAGAAACCCTGTTTTCACCAGAAAGCTCATTCTCTCCATTCGAACAGATGGAAAGCTCAGTTCTGACAGGCTGACGAAGCTGACATCATCGCACACATGATGACTTCAGCTGAAAAGTGCTAAAGAAAAAAAATTAAAAACAAAGCTGGAAATGAAGGAGTGCCACTCGGGGAATTGTGGCACCTCATTATTTGGACCCTAAAACACATTTTTTACCAAGTAATTCAGTACGGTTGGGTGGTATGGTTCTCTGTCCTGGTGGATAATGCACCAGTATGTTTTAAGGATGTCCATGATGGGGTACATGTCCTGGCTCATGGGAAGGGGAAGCTCAGGACAAAGTCTTGCTTTGGTGTGGCCGGAGGTTTGGATAGAAAGCCATGTTTCAAGATGGGCTGAAATTTGGTATTCCTGGTGAGGGAGACCTCTGAGTACATACTGGCTAACAGGTCATTGGGATAGTTAAGGTCTGTAAAGAGTTTGAGCAGGTGGCTACACTCTTCCTGGTAAATGGAGTCCTCGTTGATGATGCAGGATAGCCGTACTAGTTGCCCCCTTTACTATACTGGACTTCATGAACATGGGGTGCTGGTTGGAAAAACTCTGGGAAATTGTTCCTGAAGGTGCTCTTACTGAATTTGTTAGATTCAAAAGATCAGGTGGTGAGATTTAGGAAGATCTCCACATCTAAAAAATGTACACGGGTGCCCATGTGCGAGGTCATGAAGTGTAGAAAATCAATACTGTTGTTCAAATCTCAGATAAAGATGTCTAGTTCTTGTGCTGCGTCCAGCATGAACATCCTTTCTTGAATGAGGAAGAAGGAGCTATTTGTGTGGAAGCATGCATACCTCCTTTCTCTACCCAGGCAGCTATTGCAACCTTACAAGCAGCCCAGGGGAAAAATATGCTAGGCTGTTGTATAATATTTTCACCTGGCTCACTGCCTACAACCAACTGTTATCAGTGGTGGAAGTGGATAGGCCATTAGGGTTTTCCAACAGAGATCACTAAACCAAATGACACTTACCTTTTCGAAGGCTGCCTAGACTCCACCCCATGCAATTAATTGTCTAATAGGGTACAGGTTGAGGAGTCATCGAGTGGGTGATCCATGGAACTAGGAGGATGGAAAACATTCAGGGGAAAGGGATAGAAAAAAATATGAGTCTAACCAAAAGACAAATAAGTGGTACAATTAACTATATTTTCTACCTACTTGATGTCATTATGCTCATGTCTTTTAACATCTGCAAAAAGAAGGGTGATGCATATAGCCACTGACAATAAATAGTGAATCTGGTTAATCAGACTAAAAAGGCATCATGGTATGCATGATTGTTATCTGCCCAAAATAAATACTGATTTTATATTTTCATGAAACACTTCTACCAAGGTTTAGGATTCATGAATTCAAAACACAGTTGTGTGTGGCTGGTACATGGTAAAAACCTACCATTCCCTTACAGAATTCCTAAACTTGGCCAAAGTCCTGGGAGTAGTTGTATATATATACTTACCTTTATTAATCCATGTACTGAGCAGCTATGTAAAAGAGGAACGCCAGCACAGTTTGTGATTCACAACAGTATATATCACATATAGTACACTGTCATATAGCTGCATGGAGCTACACATGCATGATAGCTGTGCAAACAACAGTGACTCTGGATCTCCATGTTCCTGAACTAATGCTTCTATTTATATATTTATTTATATATGAAAATTGTGTTGTTTCATTTATTTGGTTGTATTCAACACTGTATTTTTCGGGTCTATATTAGAACACCGAACATTCAAAATGTCGAGTGTTCTAATATCGAACCCTAGCAATCGAAAAAAAAACATTTAACATTTGGAACAGTGAATTTTTTCCTAGGGAAAAAATTTGCTGTTCCAAAACACATACACACAACACAAGCACACCAAACAAACAGCAATCCACACACATACACCTAAACTCTTACACCTAACCCTACACTAAACTATACATACACCACTAACTATCCACTTACCTTACCCTAAACCTCAACCCTAAGGTCCGTCACTATCGCACAGTCACCTCACCCATGCCCTAACCCTAACTCACCTAACCCGCCCTAACCCACACGTCCACACAATCGCACACTTAACTGACTCGCGCCCTAACCCTAACTCACCTAACCCACCCTAACCCACACATCCAAACAATTGCACACTTACCTGAACCTGACCCCTAACTTTCCACCAGAGCGCTGAAAATACCAAAGCAACAGAAACGGACAACCGAATTCTTTCCCTTGGAAAGAATTTGGTTTCCTGTTACTTCGATATTTTCAGTGCTCTGGTGGAAAGTTACGGGTCAGGTTCGCTGAAAATGGGTCGATATTAGACCACTCGACATTTCAAATGTTCGGTGTTCTAATATAGACCCTATTTTTCTAATGCTTTTCATGTCTTTCTTTTATTTTCATCAGACAGAATTGGTCTGTCTCTCGAGTGGCCTTCTTGAGTGATGAAGTTGGAGGAAGCACTCACTGTAGCTAATGCACCACTCTTGGGGTGAGTGTTACAGTTTCTTTATAAAATTTCATATCATGAATGCTGTTAATCAGAGGGGAAGTTGATATAGGATGGTTCTTTGATTTGCAATGCCCAGCAGTTTTTTGCTTTTTCTACTACCTTATTTCACATCTGTTATTAGGTTCTCATTGACCATGGCATTGAACTCTGAGGGATTGCTGAGTGCAGGTAGGTAAGGGTGTTCACCTATTTGATGCATTGTTATGTAAAATTTATGCATTTATAATGGTGTCATTATTTTCTTAGGATTTGAAGCCATGTTTCTCTACTTATTTTACAAATGTGCATCATGCGTTAGATCTTTGATCAGGATGGTTTCCATCATGGATAAATGTAAAGGGAAGAGTTGTTGTCTTACCTAAATAAAACCTGGCTCTGCACCTGCGCTACCCCAGGCTGAACTAACCCCTCCCTCCTTCTACCTCCAGCATACTTAGACTGTGTTCAGGATCTGAAGAAGGTTTTTTTAACTGAAAGCGCTTATCCTGTTTGACCTGCAACTTGAACAGCACAATTTGTGCTTTTATTTCTTCGTTTTATTAAAGCTTACATTTTAACAGAATTTCTCAGTGAACTTTTTGTTGTGATGGAAGCCTTTTTTTTTCATTTTACTATTTTTGCCTATTAAGGCTTCTTCTGGAGGTGGTTTTTGGTTTGGTTGTTTGTGTTTAGACTATGTTCAAAGAGAAGGAATTAGTAAAATCTATTTCTTAGATAAAGATCAAATATATATTTGCCTAGGCTATATTATCTGGTCACCTCTGTTTCAATCAGTGTACATACGTGTGCCATCTCTATGATCTGCAACTTGTGAATACTTAATCTATTGGCAATGTTCTTTTAAAACTTGTTATGTCTGCCCATATATTTGCACTATATATGTATAGGTTCACACTTTGTGAACCAAAGCTGAATTTTTGCTTAGTTAATATTCATTCATGTTCTTCTGTATTAGGCTTTGTAATAACTTAACTGTAAAAATATTATGCCAATGTGGAGCTTTTCCCCCTGGGCCCCTGTTGAAAATGGATTATTATTCTGGTCAGACTTTCCTGTAAACAAATGTCAACTAATGTCAAATTAACAAAACTCAATGTTAGAGAAGTGCATAAACTAAAAATGAGAGATTTGGAAGTGATATTTGGTGATCATAAGCTGGTAGGGGGGAGAATGGATTGGTGGTTACGTTTCAGAGATCATTACAAATATTTACTAACTGGACCAGTGGCAGTGGCACTAGTCGCTGGATAATTTGGGTATGCTTGGTCAATGGGGTGCATTGGGTGATTGGGACATTTATTTACCTAACAGGATTGAGGAAAACTTCTTTAAAAGATTTCTTAATGTGTGGCACGAGTTGGCTATTTCAGATCTGATCCCACTACTAATAGGTAACTTTAACCTTATCATAGATGCTTGTTTAGATCTGCTATTTGGTAGGAGGAAATATCACATCAAATGGCAGAAGTTGTTCCTAAATTGGATGGTTTCTTACAATTGAGAGGATGTTTGGATGCATGCTAACCTGGAAGTAAACTTTATTGTCATTCAGATCAACAAATGCATTGTATCACTGGATGAAATTTCGTTGCTTCAGGTTCATGTGCATTGAAAACAGTTTTCACAAAAGGGTGAAGGAAGCATATAACAGAAGAAATTCTAGACATCACAGATATAAATTCAGACATAGATACCTTACCCATCACCATTTTTAAGCTAGGATATCAGCATAGCATAATCCACAGTTCCCGTACTTGTGCAAGTAATAATTTAGTTCAGATTGCATAACTTAAATTAATAGAATAATTAAATCATATTGCACTTACGGTGTTTTCATGAACTGAGGGAGTGTTAACATTGTTAGTTTAGTTGTTCAACAGTCTCTCCGCTTGTGGGAAGAAACTATTCCTGAATCTTGATGTTCTATACCTGATGATGCTTCTGTATCATTTCCCTGAAGATATGAGGTGGGACAGTCTATGTGTGGGATGATACTTGTTCCTTATCAGTTTCACAATCCTGTCATAGCATCTCCAAGAGTAAAAGTCCTGTAAGGACTAGGGTTTGATTCTGTGATTTTTCTGCCCTGCTTTATAACCTTCTTTAATGCCTTGTGATCTGTGTATGAGCAGTTTCCATATCAGTCCTGTAAGGACTAGGTTTGATTCTGTGATTTTTCTGCCCTGCTTTATAACCTTCTTTAATGCCTTGTGATCTGTGTATGAGCAGTTTCCATATCAGTCCTGTAAGGACTAGGTTTGATTCTGTGATTTTTCTGCCCTGCTTTATAACCTTCTTTAATGCCTTGTGATCTGTGTATGAGCAGTTTCCATATCAGTCCTGTAAGGACTAGGGTTTGATTCTGTGATTTTTCTGCCCTGCTTTATAACCTTCTTTAATGCCTTGTGATCTGTGTATGAGCAGTTTCCATATCAGTCCTGTAAGGACTAGGGTTTGATTCTGTGATTTTTCTGCCCTGCTTTATAACCTTCTTTAATGCCTTGTGATCTGTGTATGAGCAGTTTCCATATCAGTCCTGTAAGGACTAGGGTTTGATTCTGTGATTTTTCTGCCCTGCTTTATAACCTTCTTTAATGCCTTGTGATCTGTGTATGAGCAGTTTCCATATCAGACTGTGATGTTGTTAGTCAGTATGCTTTTGATCGTGGCCCTGTAGAAGGTCATGAGGATGTAGAAAGGGAGGTTTGCTGTGCGTTGTTGCATAGCTTAGGTCATCTGAGATGTGCACCCCTAGAAATTTGGTGCTTTTTACCCTTTCCACTGCTGTACCGCTGATGGTGATGGGTGCACGGGACCCTTGCTTCCTCCTGAAGTCAACAATGATTTCTTTTGTTTTGTCAACATTTAGTGCTAGGTTGTTGTCGGTGTACCATCTTGTGAGTTGGTTCAATTTCCCTCTGTATACCCTGTTGTCATCATTTCTGATGAGGCTGATCATGGTGGTATTGTCAGCAAACTTGATGATGTGATTTGTCTGATGTTTTGCAGAGCAGTCATGGGTCTGCATTGTAAAGAGAAGTGGACTTAGTATGCAGCCCTGTGGGACCCCTGTGTTCAAGGTGATGCATCTTGAGTGGTTCTTGCCAACTCGAATGGTTTGGGGCCTGTCTGTCAGAAAGTCAAGGATCCAGTCACAGAGTGTATATTCTATGCCTAGTTGACTTAGTTTAGACAACAACTGCTGTGGTATTACAGTGTTGAAGGCTGTGCTGAAGTCCATGAGCAGCATATGTATGTAGCAATTTTTGCCTTCAAGATGGTTCAATGATTCCAGTGCCATGGATATAATGTCTGCAGTTGAGCGATTTGGTCTGTAAGCAAATTGTAAAGAATCAAAAGATGCAGACAGACAAGATGATATATGCTCTTTGACCATCCTTTCAAAGAATTTCATCACCACCACTGTGAGTGAGATGGGTTGGTAGTCATTTAATGTGACTGGGGATGACTTCTTTTGGCAGAGGAATGATGATGGCAGACTTGAAGCATCTTGGCACACTAGTCTATCTGAGAAATGTGCTGAAGATGTCGGTGAAGACAGGTGCCAGTTAATCTTTACAGTCCTTGAGTAGATGACCCAGAATCCTGTCAGGACCTGCTGCTTTACCTGGGTGGACTTTTCTTAGGTTCTTTTGGACTGCCTCCAGGCTGAGACATAGTGGTGTGGCATCCCTGTCCCTGGGTAGTATCTTTTGTGAGGTGTTGCTTGTCTCTTTAAATTTGATGAAGAAGGTTTAGGTGCAATATATACATTTACTATAGCTATGTGTTACTTATTAAACCTTCTGGCATGAAATTGTGTCATTACAGCTAAATATTTGCCTGAACAGAAGAACTGTGTCTCTGACAATGCAAAAAAAGTATTTGCTTTCAGTGGTTTTCCTCAGCCAGAACTAAAGAAGTATAATTCAAGGTGACAATGAGGCTCTACTGCATTCTCCTGGAATACACGTTTCAATAAGGAGACTTGGCTAAAAACTGAGAACTTTTTGATGAAGAATTTTGGTTTATTCTCACTGCAAATGGACAATCTGGAAAGACTGAAGAGATTCAGCAAACTGAATTTGTTCGTACCCCGGTGAAGAACTTGTAAAGGAATTTATCTGCTTTAGTTTTCTTAATGAAGAAAAATACAAAATAACAACACTTAGAGATAAATTCAGAAGTTACTGCCAGCCCAGACCCAATTTATATTTTATTAGTTATTCACAATTTATTATATAAGCATGGATATATATATATATATATATATATATATATATATATATATATATGTATAAAATATCTTGGGGATTAATAAATTATGCAGCCACAATGACAGCCAAGCCAGCACTATTTACATTGTGGGCTGGATGCACCTCGATGATTATTATCTATGCATTTGGGTATGCAGTTGTACATGATGAGCAGCATCTCATCATGGCTGCACACAGTCATGTGTCAAAATCATGTCGGAGCACTACAGCTGGATTAAAGTCTGAGCAGATGAGATAAACTTGAAGGTACACGAGCCCCTCAGGTAGTCATTGTGAGTTTGCAAGCACGGGGGGAGGGGGATGAAGCTGACAATTTTAAGGTAACGTAGAGCAATATATATATATATATATATATATATATATATATATATATATATATATATATATATACAGAGAAATGTTCCATGAAAGGGAAAATAGAATGAATGGTGAGGGCAAAGGTCTCACTATAGCAACAGAAACCAGACAGCTGGACGGAAGAGTAGAAAGGAATTTGTCCAACAAAGCAGGGCAGGAGAACACAGTGGAGAATATATTATCTAAAGAAGAACTAGTCTCAAACCTAGTATGTTACTTCACTAACATAAATAAAAAGACATGTTGTAAATTCTCAGGACTCAAATAAATTTCAGTTTAGTGCTTTCATCTTTAATACCAGACTTCTTCAGAACAAATAAAATACAACTCGTAGCACACGTGGTACACCTGTTTTAATCCACCCACATTTTTATATCAGCCAATCAACTCACATTCAATTTCAAAATATATATTTAATATTTATACTCTTGTTTAAACTTGGTGGAGTGCTGGCATTCATTTAAGAGGTATTTACTTTTAACAAAAAAGAAAGGAAGATTTTACAACACTTAAGTGCAAAAGATATGAAGGCTGATAAAGGAACAGTTTTGGTAATTATGGATTCTGTTAAATATGAACAAAATATGATAGAGATTTTATCATATGTTGAAAGCTATGTAAAAATTGACAAGAAAGAACTTCACTTGACACATCAAAATATAAATTTACAGTTATTGGAAGTGTTACATCAAGAAGAGAGTAGTATTGAGTGATTGAAGTTTTTCAATGTTAAACTTCCAAAAGTATGATATTTCTTTTACATTCCTAAAATGCATAAAAATAAGTTATTTCCACATTTTAGACTGATTGCCACCTCAAAGGCTAGCAAGACAGAATTTCTTAGTATTTATGTAGATGAAAGTTGTAAACAATATTTAATGAAAATTTCATATTATATTTGAGATAGCTGGCATGCTTTAAGTAAATTAAAAATATTAAATGGAAAACAGGATAAACAGTAGCTAAATTTGATGTTGCTTTTATAGTTAAATTCCTAGAGGTATAGGGAGTGATTTAGTTGAAAATATTTATGCAAGAACACAAATCTGAGTATCAAGAGAAATTGAGATGCTGTGCACCTTAGTAGAACAATGTGAAACATATGCAGCACAGATGGGATCCAGTAAAGTCACATGATGTACTGGTCTGCAGCAGTCCTGACAGCATCAGAGTATGAGCAGTGGGCTTGTACTGTAATGTTAACGTTATCCAAAAAAGGTAGCTATAATGCTCTCAGGGGAGTTGATCTACCAGTTCAGTCCACATGCCACTGTATTCACAGTTCCTGAGCAGGTGGAGCCATGGAAGCAGTCAGACTAAAGGGAGTTATAAAACACACATATCAGGGAAATGTAGAACATGTGAGGAACATGTTCAGACTGCAAACCAAACATTGTAAGACATCATAATCCCCAGGGCATGTGATTCCCCATCATGTTAGCACATTGATACATAATAAATAATTTCATGATTACACTGAGCCATTGAAGGAGTTAGAATAAAAGTATTTTCTGTACTCTTTCATAATGGCATGTTTATGCTTAGTAACACTTAACTTAATTGTACAACTGATTAGAGCATGGCAAGATTTTTGTTAATTTTTGCCATAGGGTATGGAGTGCCTTCTCTTTATGGTTGTATATTGGCATTGCCATTGGCTGTGGCAATTGTCATGCAACATATGACTGCAGAAAGATGATTTTTAAGAAACCCTTTGTAGACATGCATATGTTATATTTATTTTTTGACCAGGATAAGGGTTGGAAATGGATGTTTAGGACAGGGATAAAAAGGGAAAGCAAACAGAGAGTAGAACATAAAGTAAACTGATAGGGAAAAAGCAGGATGGAGGTGGGTTAGGAGCATATCTCTCAATTTCTTAGCTCACCAATACCACTAAAATTCATAAAGACATTTGTTTACAAAATGCCAAACAGATGAACAGTAGTATAGCTAGGGCAGGGTAACAGGGATAACTGCCCTGGGTGCAAAATGTTGGGGGCATGACCAGTCAATTTCAATCTTTCATTAATGCAATACTGACATTTATAGTCAAACCTGAGTGCTGTAGTTCTCTGTATGTTGTCTAAAATGTAGCCAACTACTTGCTACATTATAGCAAACAATTCTACAGTTAAAAATAATTAAAAACAAAATTGTTTTAACTAAAACCTGAGCACTGTAGTGCTCCATGCAGGCTGGGTATAAACTGCTGAAACTGTTTGTGACAGTTTGAAAACAAGATTTTTTAACAAAAGCAAGAGTACCATAGTGCTCCTTGCAGGTAGGGTATAAATTGTAGCAACTGTTTGCTACAATTGCAGCAAACAGTTTGCCAGAGTTTAAAAGAAATTATACTTTGGGAAGTTTGGGGGCAGGTTACAGAAATGAGACCTGAATGACTGAGCAGGAAGGAGGGGTGTGTGTCATCCATGTTGCCACCTCTTTGGTGTTTTTTTTTTTTCTCTTTGCACTTACAATGTATAAATTAGCTTAGACGTCCTTTTTTTTGCTCTTCACTTGAAGAGCAGAGGGGTGGGACATTGGTTCAAAGTGCCAGCTTAGGGCACTACAGTCTGAACATGGGCAATATGGCTGTGCATAAAACTAAATAGGGTGCATTGTCACCAAGTGACATTTGAACTTTTCTCAATTACTCTTTCATGTTGTTTTGCCTCATTATCACATGTTATGCTTCATTATGCTGACATTAGCATATAATATAGCTGACTATATTACTTCAGCTTGTTGTGTCATGTTGCTGGATTTTCTGAAGAAAGCATACCTTGCTTGCTATTGTTCATCATGTAAATTTGCTTACTGTGATGGAACATACTTTTATGAATCCTGCCCTGTTTAGATGCATAATTACATACCTGAAATCAGAGACAAAGTTTATGAATTTGGTGTTTTACATGCTTTCCTAATGACACAGGTTAAGGATTGTAAGAGAAGCACATATGATCTTATCAAAAGCTGAAAATGTGTTTAAAGAGCAAGTAAAACTGTTAGTACACAGACTAATGGATTAGATAAAATTAAAATGTAAGTTAAAGAATGAGGTGCAAATGAGGAATTCAGGATATGATGTAGTGTAAAAGTAATGGATATGAATGAAAAAATGTGGCAATATAGTGTAGTAAAAAATGCATCCAAGGTATAGCAAAAATATCACATGGGTCAACTTCAGGTTAGCAGTAGGAATGGTTATGAACATGACTGGAAACATTGCAAGACTCTTAATCAAGCTTAGAGTATTTGTGCTAGACAAGAACATTTTGCAGAAATGTGTAAAAATAAACAAATGCATTGAACAGAAGTATGAAAGCAAATCCCTGATAACTTATGAGTGAATACACTTAATGCTTTGACATCTGACAATACATCAGAGAAAGGAAGACAGTGTGCAAAGCAGAAAAGCAGATTATTGAAAACACTTGATAAGAAATGATAGAGAGAATGGTGAATCTGAAACAGTTAATAGTGCAGGGTAAAACATCTTGTTAGAAAATACTTTTAAAGCTTTAGGTCAATTTGGCATGCAAGATACAAATATGTGTGCAGTGTTAATCTGCTCTGACCAATTGGAGTCACCATTAGTTGAACTGTCAACATGAAGCTCACTTTCCTTTGATGAGGGAAGATCATAAGGCTGAGCCCATTTTCCATTGCTGACACTGTAATGTAGAATAAAGGAGTCTTAGATTCCTAACTGTGCCATTCTTCAAATGAGATGTTAACTCTCTTTTAACATGTGACATAGAATATATAAGAAGCTTGATTTTTTAGTTCAAATATATTCTTAAGAAGTCTATAAGAAAATAAGATAAACAAGCTTACTAAAGTTTTATTAAGATTACACCTGTAGTGTTTTGTGAAAGTTTTTTCTTAGTCTCAAGCTTGCACCACCTTGTTGAATACCTTGTTAAAGTATAATGAACATATGCAGCTCAGAAATGAGCCCCGTAATGGTAGAAACATTTTCTAGATTAATTAACAAAATAAGTAATGTTACTTTTTCTAGCTTAATTGACAAAATAAGTAATGGTACTACCAGCAGTACTTGCATGAAGACGTCACATAATCCAGCATGAGTGACACAGAGGAAGCAAAGAAATGGGCTACTGAAACAAGTTCATGTGTTAAAGAAAAGTAATATAAATTCATGTACCATAGCCAACAGCACATTCAAGAATTACAAAACAGTGATACTTAAGCTAATTAAATTCTCTCATGTATATCTCCAGCTACCTCATTGTTGTGGCATACACAGAATAACATTCTTTAGCTATTGTTAATGAAAATAATTCAAGCCTTTTAACACAGATTTATACCTGGCTATATAAAAAAACTATATAACCAGGTAGATTATAATGAAAATTTGCTAATACATAAAAGGATGCATAATGAGTCACAGAAACATTATAATAAAATAGGATATCGAGGTGAAAAATGTAAGCCTTGTCACAAAAAGTACATTGTAACATTTATTTATTAATAATGCAAAAAAAAAAACAAATAAAACAGGATAAAATAAATTTCTATCATAACATTCAAAACACATATCAAAAACCCTCAAAAATTCTGTCCGACTATAAACTCAGTCCTTTACTCAGGAAAATCTATTACACCAACGCCAAACATCCACAACAATTCCGATAGCATAGCTACCATTATTAACAAACATTTTACTGAATCTATAATTGCCATTTCCAAACAGCAAACCCCTACTGCTGATACCAAACCAGCCAAGTCTACAACTAGCAATGCCTCATT
Organism: Protopterus annectens; assembly: GCF_019279795.1. Lineage (NCBI taxonomy): Eukaryota > Metazoa > Chordata > Ceratodontiformes > Protopteridae > Protopterus > Protopterus annectens. The sequence goes on from NC_056728.1 coordinate 784,785,671, forward strand.
CTCTTTCTCCCCAGTTTCTACAGCCACTATAAAAAAACTACTACAGAAACTAAAACCTACTACACTTGACACAGATAACTTACCCAGTGAATACCTCAAAACTGCAGCTGAATCTATAGCCTTCCCAGTATCAATCCTTATAAATAGATCCATTCTCGAAAACAAGGTCCCTCAACTGTGGAAAAATTTCCCATGTAATCCCACTTCATAAAGGGGGACATTCCACAGAAATGACAAACTATCGGATAATATAGCAATAACCCATGCCTGGGTGTGGGTAATGCTTGATTTACCCATGGTTGGCGTGGTTTGGTCACGAGGGCAAAGCCCGAGAGATCAAACAAAGCCAACCGTGGGTAAATCCAGCATTACCCACACCCAGAACTGGGTTATTGCTATTATACAATGACATTATTTAAGAAAAAAAATAATTCATTTTCTTAAATAATGGCATTGTATAATGCCTCCTTGCTGCCCTTCCGCAGCTGTCTGGTATTCTGCGGCAGTTCTGATGTACTGCGCATGCGTATGCCTACACAGTACATCAGAGCTGTGGGCAAAAAGCAACGGAGAAAGCAAGATCTCCGTTGCTTTTTACAAACTGTTTCGCTATGTTAAATGGGTTTAACATAGCGAGACAGTTTGTAAAAAGAAACTGTTTCGCTATGTTAAATGGGTTTAACATAGCGAGACAGCTTTAAAAAAAGCAATGGAGCCGTTGCTTTTTTTAAAGCTGTCTGACTATGTTAAACCCATTTAACATAGCGAAACAGTTTGTAAAAAACAATGGAGAAAGCAAGATCTCCGTTGCTTTTTACAAACTGTCTCGCTATGTTAAACTCATTTAACATAACGAGCCAGCATTAAAAAAAGAACGGAGAATGTCAGTTGCTTTTTTTAATGCTGTCTCGTTATGTTAAACGAGTTTAACATAGCGAGACAGTGTGAAGCAATGGAGATTTTGCGTTCTCCGTTGCTGTAAAAAAAAAAAAAAAAAAAAGAGTTATAGTAATGGAAAAAGTCTGGGTGACCGGACCTTTTTCCATTACTATAATTTTGATTTACAACATGCACGCTGACCAATCAGCGTGCAAGTTTTTTGAATATTAATGGGGGGGGGGTCATTGTATAATTGCTATTCTTTCACCTCTTTCTAAGCTACTCGAAAGGTGTATTCATCTCCAGGTCATGAAATTCTTACTAACAAAGAACCTTCTCACAAATAATCAGCATGGGTTTCACCCATCACGTAGTACCACTACAGCATTCTTATCCTTCACTAATAGCGTAAGCCATCACAGGAATAACAGCTTTGTATCTGTCATCTTTCTAGACCTATCAAAAGCTTTTGATATGGTCTCCCATTCCAAACTA
>NC_056728.1:785404544-785419544 GCF_019279795.1 Protopterus annectens
AAAGAGCGGGAGCCTCCTTTAGTTTTGGAATCCTGGTATGTTCAATCAGTCCAATCAGCCTAAGGATGACCCTGAGTGTGAGATCAACAATTCTTGAAATTGGGGAATATGTCCCTTCCCAAGGAATTGTGCAATGTCAGAGCCTGATCAAATTGTAACTGTTACTCTAAGTCTCTTAGTTTTGATTTAAGCACTTGGGCTTCAAACTAGCTATCTTGCATAAGGAAGGTTTGTGTTCTACACTCTTGTGGCAAGAGAGACACCCTTCTGAGCTGGGAATTGCTGGCTTAAGGCATATTTTGTTTGTTATTCTAAATTGTCTTAGTTCTAGTTTATGTACTTGGGTTTCAAACCAGTTATTTTACATTAGGAAGGTTTGTGCTGTCCACTCTTTTGACATTACTGTTTGTAGACAGATTTTTTTTAATTACTAGAGCATCCAGGTTGTTCATCAAGTTCCTTGTGTTATTGACTTGTTTAATACTAAAGTCTTCCTCACTCCACCATAGGAGATCAGTAGCCATGAATATGCACTTCTCAACTCTCTCTCTGTGGCCAGTCTGGTTGAGATGGGTATTTTGTGGCATTGTAGCAATTGCCTCATGTACACTGACTACCCACTTAGTCTTAATAAAGCAGATACTGTACATGACAGGTTTAAATACACTAACACAGGAAGTAAAACTCTCTCATACAACCAGAATTAATCCTATAGAGGTTGTTAGTGACACTTGCACCATGCCTACTGCATGGGGTAAATACCTTACAAATGAAACTACTTATGCTGAGGCACTTACAGGTAACCTTCCTAAAACACTAAGACCTCCTGTACAGTACAATCAAATAAAGGGTCCTCAACCATCACATAAACACTCTGTTAAAACACCAGCCACAGCTACACATAGCAACACTCTATGATCCTATGATCCTAGATATACATAAATACACACACACACACACACACACACATATATATATATATATATACATACATATATATATATATACATACATACATATATATATATATATATATATATATATATATATATATATATATATATATATATATATATATATAATGAGAGGTATTGCCAGCTATGGCAGGAGAAGTAGGGCAGTAGATGTGTAACGCATGCCAGTATAGCTAGCTGGAGATTGTAAATAATTATATGTCATTTGCATATCAAACTGATTTGTAAAGATGCTTGTGTTGAAAATATATTTGTAAAGCTGCTTGTGTTAAAAATGTACCAACAGTGGGTCCTGCAGGACAGAAAGGAAATACACCTGTATGTCAGACTGTATTGTAACTGTTGAAATTAATATATTGTAACAGAAGTTACGAGAAGAAAAGAGGTTAATCTCAGTCCAGCTAACTTTGAAAAGTAGTCTGAAATTAAATTGCCTGGTTTAGGCCATAAAGTTTGTATTAAAGAGAAAGTTAAAGCTAGCTGCAAACCAACTCAGTAAATGCTCCGTTCCCCAGATAAAAATAAACAGCATGAAAAACGAAGTACTGAAATGAAGCAACCAGGCAGTCTCTTGTTGATATAAAACCAATAAAATTTATTTATTTATTTTGCACAAATGATGAGCGCTTTCGCTGAAAAGCTTCGTCAGATCAAAGAACAATTTAATACTAATGAATTTCATTTATATATGAAAATTCAAATAGTTTTCAACCAATCACAATCATCACATCAATTAGATCTTAAAGTTGTATCACTATGAGCAAATGCTTTGCTTATTTTCTAAAATATATATATAAAAAAATATATAAAAAATACATCTATAATATCAAAAGTACACACATATAACAGCAATAGTAATAAAACTGGCTATGTACTCAACCATTTTATACACATTTATGCTGTATCAGACTTCTAACAGAATGTACAACTAATGTCTCAGACTCCATAGACATTATAAGAAATACGGTTACTCCATAGACATTATAAGAAATACTGGTCTTTTGATATTATAGATGTATTTTTTATATAAATATTTTTTATATATATATTTTAGAAAATAAGCAAAGCATTTGCTCATAGTGATACAACTTTAAGATCTAATTGATGTGATGATTGTGATTGGTTGAAGACTATTTGAATTTTCATATATAAATGAAATTCATTAGTATTAAATTGTTCTTTGATCTCAAGAAGCTTTTCAGCGAAAGCGCTCATCATTTGTACAAAATAAATAAATAAATTTTATTGGTTTTATATCAACGAGAGACTGCCTGGTTGCTTCGTTTCAGTACTTCGTTTTTTATGCTGTTTATTTTTATCTGGGGAACGAAGCATTTACTGAGATGGTTAGCAGCTAGCTTTAACTTTCTTTTTATTACTTTGATATTTATTGCTGCTTTAACCAACTTGGCCAAGGCCATGGAACTAACTGGAGCTATTGAATTGGATTACAACCCGAGAAAAGGAAACAATTCTATGGAAACACTTTGAAAAAGATTTATACAACAGCTATCCTGTGTGAGGAGTGCACTTTGGCAATTCGAATTGAGTCCACCAGTAGATGATGTCAGAGGAGTGACAGGAGATTTAGAATGCCTGCAACAGCTTATGGATGATATCGAAAGGGATTTCTTCAAGCTTAAGAGATTGCTGGCACAACGACACCATTTCCAGTATTGTCTGGAAAAGAAGATAGTTCCACGTGGTTTGCGAGTTTTCAACATGCCAACGCAAGGAGCTCATTATCCGGAACTATTAGCTCGATGGCAACAACTGAACCTCGAGGTAAGCAGCAAGTACTTAACATTACTTGTCGAGTTTATTGAACCCGAGGAAGCAAAGTTGATTGAGAATATAAAAAATAAACAAGAACTATTATTTAATAACTTTTCTGCTACTTTAATAGATCCACTGTTTGAAAGCTTGCTTGATAGTGTTGCAGCCTTGGAACAATAGCTTTTACAGCAAAAAAAGAATAAAATCATAAGAGACACTAATGATTTTCGACTAGGTCACGTCTTTATGTGGCCGAGAATAAGTCAAAATACTGAGACTTTGACTAATAAAAATGAGACTATGGCTGTTAACCAAACTCTTAATGTGAATAGAAGTAGAAATGAAAGAGAACCAGGAATGTCTGATACTCAAGTTGATGATAATATGTACAACAACTCTACTAGTAGAGAGAATACTGTTCACATAATAGATGAACAGGACACACAGAATGCTGAGACTATCGTCTCTGACAATATTTCTAATTTTGAATGTAATAAATCAAATTAATGCAATGGTCTTAATAAACAAGATAAGCTAGAAATACATCAAGAGAATTTAAATCCGATAGTGAGAGTAACAAAATCTCCATTAAAGACATCAGAATCAAATCCAGTAGTAAGACCTAAGACAAAAATAAATATATCTAATATTATATCTCCAGCTATTAGTAAAAATATTTCTTTTCCATTACCAGTGAGATTAGACAAAGGAGGGAGGAGGACACGTTCTATGAGTCGGGGACATCAAAAAAGGAAATATTCAGGAGAGTATACCCCGAACCAAACACTGAAAAAATGTGGGGGAAGGGCATGAGTCACTAGTGCTTAACATCTCTTCGTACAGACTTTCTTCAGAAGAAGAAAATGTACTTTTAAAGGGCTTGAATTTCATTCCCACCACTAGGAGTAGAATGACAGACACCATATTAGACTTAAAAGTTTTTTATAGAAACATTATGTTAAAGTATTTATATGATGATTCTGAACATACTACTGCGTCTTCTATAAGAAAATCTGAGGAAAGATTTAAGAAGGTAAGCAATTTTGTGCCACTGAACCATCCATTAGTGGATGCCTATATGATGCCTATATGAAAATAACAGAAGAAGATCTATTTAAATATTATGAACATGATCTTGATCATCGAAGAAATATTAAGCATAATTTAAATTACAGGGAAAGAATAGCACTGAAGAGGTTACAGACAAATGAGTCTATAATAAGACCAGCAGATAAGGGAGGTCTTATTGTTGTCATGGATACATTGCACTATATAATATCAATGGATATAATGTTAAATGATGACAAATTTTATAGGAGAATTACATCATATGTACATAAAATAATAATATATGTTACGAACACTCTACTTGAGATATATAAAGGAGGTATCATTACAAAAGAGATCCTAGATTATTTAATAGTAAAAGACCCTCTTATTCCCATTATACAGGGCCAGCCAAAGGTGCATAAAAATGCCTTAAATCCACCAATGAGACCAATAGTAGCAGGTGGAGGCTGGCTTACTGAATACTTGTCAGTCTATATAGAAAAACATCTGAGACCGGTAGTGAATATGAATAAATATGTCCTTAGAGATTCAAAACATTTCTTAATAGATTTATATGAAAATCTGAAAGAACAGGAAAATGTAGAAGAAATTGTGTTGGTAATGTTTGATATTCAATCACTCTTTACAATTATACCCAATGAAATGGGAATACAATATGTATATCAGTACATGTCCAGACATAGTGCATTACTACCAAAACAAATAGATCTAGTGACCTGTTTCCTTGAATTGGTCTTGGAAAATAATCTGTTCATATTTAACGAATAATTATTTATTCAATGTGAAGGTGTAGCTATGGGAACCCCATGCGCCAATAGTTACGCAAATATGGTTTTGGTGCATTGGGAAGAAACCATACTATTTAGTCTAGAAGAATTTAGAACACATGTTATTTTTTATAGATGGTTTGTCGATGACCTCTTCATGTTATGGAAAGGTACTTATAAAGAGTTAGATATGCTTTATAATAAAATAAATAATTTAACAGAGTGCCTAAAATTTACAATGAACAGATCTATGTATAAAATTGAATATCTGGACCTATATATAGAAAAATTGGACAATGGACTGATCAATACGGGCATTTTTCGTAAATCCAGTTATCGTAATTCTTTACTATTAAGATCTAGTATGCACCCCAGACATATTTTTAAAAACTTGATCAGGGGACAAGGACTCAGAACATCGAGACTCAATAGGCTAGAGGAATACTTCAACAAAGAAATGAGTGATCTGAATAAAAAACTTTTGTATAGAGGGTATACACAAGAGGAAATTTCAACCAATTTACAAGATATTTCAGCTTTACATAAAAACATAGCAGCCCCATATTTTGGACCAGTAGTAGACAAAAATCTACATGTAGAAACAAAAAAAACCATTATAACTAAGGTTCCGATGTATTACACATCGGACAATAGTAAGCTTATAGAAATATTTAATAAGAACTGGGCAATTTTACAGGTGGATCCTAAAATTAAAAAGTTAGTGGGCGAAAGACCTTACTTTCTGTACAAAAATAGAAAAAATTTAAAAAGACTTCTATGTTATCAGCAAAATAGAAATGATAAAGAAGAATGGTTCACTACTCCATGTGGTGATTGTAACTTCTGTGAATATATTGACAAATCTACAACTTTTTTCCACCCTGACTCACAGAAGGAATTCACTATGAAGGCTAAAGCAACATGTAGAACATGCAATTTAGTGTATTTAGCTGAGTGCCAAATTTGCCATTCTTTTTATGTAGGGAAGACAAATCAACAGTTTAAAGATAGAATAAGAGAACATATTTATCACATCAGGAAAGGCTCTGAACATAATGCACTAGCTAAACATGTTGCACAATTAGGAGGTACACATACATTCACATTCAGAGCATTAGAGGTTATTTTCACTAGCATGTGGCAAGGAGATATCAAGAATCATACAGAATATAGAGAAAATAACTGGATAATTACACTAAGGGCTGACAGAGATAGTGGCCTAAATGAACGTGCCACAATAAAACTGCTATTAAATAAGCATAGAAACATCAAGTGAATATATGCCTAGCTGTTACTATTTATATTCACATTCATTATTATTCATCCGTATTTCTTATAATGTCTATGGAGTCTGAGACATTAGTTGTACATTCTGTTAGAAGTCTGATACAGCATAAATATGTATAAAATGGTTGAATACATAGCCATTTTTATTACTATTGCTGTTATATGTGTGTACTTTTGATATTATAGATGTATTTTTTATAAGCAAAGCATTTGCTCATAGTGATACAACTTTAAGATCTAATTGATGTGATGATTGTGAATGGTTGAAAACTATTTGAATTTTCATATATAAATTAAATTCATTAGTATTAAATTGTTCTTTGATCTGAAGAAGCTTTTCAGCAAAAGTGCTCATCATTTGTACAAAATAAATAAATACATTTTATTGGTTTTATATCAACGAGAGACTACCTGGTTGCTTCGTTTCAGTACTTCATTTTTCATAAAGTTTGTATGTTGCAGTTCTGTTTGCAGCCAAAGATGAAATGTTTGTGAAAACCAGGAATAGGAATCCTACTGTATTGTCCTTAGGGTTGAACTAATTACTACCCTGGAAGGGTGAACTTTTTGAAATGGTTTTATAGCTTCCAGATGCTGTACACATCTCAGCAAAGCTTCGTCTGTCTGTATGGTAACACATATGTGCTAAATTCTGCTTTATCTTCTAGCAAAGGGGGTAATGTGGGAACCAATGTCAGATGACCATCATTCTGTAATCCAGCACTGAAATGATATTTAAATACTACATGAGACAGAAGTCTCAGAGCAGTCTGTTTTTAAAACCTGACCAAGAAGGAAGACCACTCACCCACTTTATCTTGTCTTGGTTTAGTAAGTAACCAGGGAATGGTAATTCTTTAGATTAGTCAGGAAAATATAATGAGAGTATTTAAGTAGTTAAGAATTGTTTTTCTATAACTGTGTGAATCTATCCATATGTGTTATTTTTAATATTTCCTGTGATTGAACCTCTGGTGTTTATTGTAAATAGATATTTAGTATTTTCATGTTCTTTTATCATTTATTAAACTTTTCATTGTGGCTGGTCTTTTGGAGAATATTTTAACCTTTGGGAGTCATACCTCTCAATCTCTTAGTACAAGAAATCTGGACAAAGCTTGACATAATAGGGGGACAAAGGCACCAAAATAGGAACACATTTTAAATATTGCTATTATAAACTTAGAAAGTAGTTTGAATAACAGTATTTGTGTTAGCATGCATTTTCTGAATGATATGAAGGTTGAAACGCAAATACATGCCATTATTAAGTGACCTTTATCTTTAGATAATCCCACTGATTTGCCAAAAAACACAATTTTTATGAGGAACAGAACAAAAACATGAGGCAAAAATCTGGACCTTCTGTGAAAATCTGTACTGTTGAAAGGTATGTTGAGACTTCTTGTATTTATTTGTTGATGCTGTGCTGTTTCTAAAAGTCTTGATACATTATTCAAACACACCAGTTTGTATTAATATTAATTTTACAAAGTATAATTGGATACCCTGATAAGAACATTAGATTAGCTGGCTTTGGAATGTTCTGGTGGCAGCACCTACCTTATAATCTGGGAAGAGGGGGCATAGCTAGTGAATTTGTGCCAGCCTTTCCCAGGTGTGTGTGTGTGTGTGTGTGTGTGTGTGTGTGTGTGTGTGTGTGTGTGTGTGTGTGTGTGTGTGTGTGTGTGAAAATCAAATTTCAAAGAGTGTGTGTGTCAGACTGGGAAACCAACCACTTGGCCAACAGAACAACATATATACAACAAAGAGATTAAAGCCCACCAAAGTTAAGAGCTTTGCCTGACACACCCCACCTAACTATATATACCAATTGGCAAAACATGGGAAACAACAAACTAGGAAAAACACCACTAGGATGAAAAGAGTCAGCTGACTAATTTGTAGAAAATCTGTTTATTTAATGCTTTCATCCTTAATAAAAAAACTTCATCAGAATACTGAAAACACACATTGCTCCATGTTTTATACCCAGCATGCTGAAGAGATTAATTGAACTGATAAAAAATGTACTTCTTAAATGGCTAGATCCCAAACTTTCCACAAGCATATATATACATACACGTTTCACCATACCAGATTTTTGAAGTCATAAAATACTGCTTTTAATTTTAAGACAGGACTGATTGATATGTTCTCATTTAAACCAGGGTAGGTAGTGGCATTTGTACACAATTGCCACTGGAGCTCCTTATATTCAAAGTAGTCATCTGTGGGTCCACATCTCTGTACCCCTTCCAACAAGTCGATAATAATGAATTTAAAAAATGGTCAGTAAACGTCTGAATGTGTAATGATAGTGCATTGTTCATATCTCTCTTCTCAATGTCATAATTATGCTGGTAAATTCTACTTTTTAAACAATTCTTCATTTTTCCAATATAGAAACAAGTGTATTTCTGACATGCTGCTAAGTAAACAATACTCCTAGTATTGCAATTAAACTTTTTTTCAGTCTAATAGCACCATCATTTTCTATTCAGAATTTACTACCTTCCAATATAAATTTACACTGTTTACAGCATCCACATTTTTCATCATTCCCACTTGTTCACAGCTGGTCACTCTCTCTGGCATATTTTTTAATACAGATGTCTTTTTTGTATACAATAAGTGGGATTTCCCCAACTATTTTCTTGTATTTTGGTTCAGTGTCAAATATTCTCCAATTTTTACATATCACTCTTTTGATGTCAGTGAAGTCACTATTGTATGTTGAAATTAATGCTGTACACATTTTATTCTCGTCCTATCAGTTGTATTGCTTAAGGGCATTTGTTCCTTATGCATCCCTAATAATGGTAAATAATATCCACCAATCCTCTTTTCTTTTACCTCTTTAAAAATATTGTTTAGGAAGGGGGTGGGGGTACCCTTTTTTAGTTAACATGTCATGCAAAATATTACACTGGGTCTCAAATTCCATGGATTCAGACACCATATGTGCTAAGCGTACACACTACCCTTCCACTAGAGATTTTTTCTGGTGGATGGGATGCCAGCTGCTGAAATGTAATAACGTATTGGAATATGTGGGTTTCCTATAAATGGTAGACTCAAATTTGGTCTTGTTTTTATTTTTCCTAAGAGTGACATCAAGATAGTTAACCTTTTCTTCACATACAGTCATAGTAAATTTAAAAAAATCCGTGGTGTTGTGTATATGCTTACTGGTCTAATTTTTCACGTGTCATTCCAGAAAATAATGATGTCATCCAAAAAGCAACTGTATAAGTTCCAACTTCCTGCAAATTCAGAATTGATGACATAATTAGTTTCCCAAAAGGCCTGAACAATGTTGACGAATATGGGGGCACATGAGACCACCATAACCACCCCCTTCGTTTGCCTGAATAATTGACTCTCAAAGGTGATAAAGTTGCTGTCTAACACCTCTTCCATTAAAGTCCTTAGGGTTAGAATCTGGCCATGTTCTATGTTGGTATATTGGCATAAATATGCATAAAACAATTCTAGCCCTATTGTGTGTGGTATCACTGAAAACAAATCTTTGATGTCATCCATTACAAAGATTGTGTCTGCTTTAAATTTATCATCGGAAACCTTAGTCAAAAAGTCCCAAGAATCTTTGAAACTATATATGTATCTTCCAGAACTGCTTTTGTATGATAGTCTATATATTTTGCTATCGTGAAAGTTTTGGAAGCCTTGGCATCCACAATGGGTCTAAGGAGGGGGGGGGTTTCCTTAGACCCTTGTGAATCTTTGGTATTCCAAGTATTGTAGGGGGTCTGGGAAGTCAAACTTTAAAGTAGTTATATTCAGATGGGGTTATCTGGTCATTCAATAATAAGTTCTCTAATACTAGGTCTATCTTATATTAAGTTATATTTAGTTCATCCATGCTTACTTCGTCATATGCATCACTGTAAAGGCTGGAGAGCATTTTATTATTGTAGTCATTGGTGTTCATAATGACTAGTCTTCCACCTTTATCAGGTTTCATCACCCTTAATTCAGGGTTTTCACAAATCTGTCTTAGTATATTCCTTTCTCCAGCTGTTAAATTATTAAACCTTGTATTCTTTGGGTAATTATGTTTTAATAGTTCTCTAATTTCTCATTCGCATTGTTTTTCAAAAGTGCTGACCATTGGGTGTGTGGATATGTTAAAGGTACTGGGTCAAATGAGGCCACTATTCACATCCATATACCCCCTGGAATGTTTGAAGTAAAAACTCAGGTTCAGTTTCCTTGTAAATAATTTCAGGTTAACGAAAACTTCATCAGTCCTTGTCTTCCTCACTGGAACAGACCTCAAGCCTTTTTCAAAAACATTAGCATAAAAAGAATCAATATATACATGACTAAAGTTGTACACTTTAAAATCACAGCTTTTGTAGTTAATTATAACACAAGGGTCCTTTTCACAAGCATTGCATTCATTCAATTGTTCCAATGGTAATTGCCTCTCCCTCTCCCCTGGTGGAAACCACCATGGGTCCCATAAAAGTTCTGGTTCGGTGGATTCATTTGATTTCTCCTCTGATTCATCAGTCTCTTGGACCTCCTCTGAGGGGGATATTCTAAAGGGTCTGAGCTGTTAGGTATGTCTGGTTCAGGGGTATTAGAAAAATTATTATTAAGCTGTTCTTTAGTCATGTAATTATTGTTGTTCACATGCTTTTTCAAGGGAGGTAATGGATAGGCAATACCATTGTCATACTGCCTTTGGTCTGATAATAATTTATTTGCTTTTTTGGCCTTTAAATCATCAAGCAAATGATCAACCCTAACAAACAAAGCAAGATATTCCCCTTTTTACTCTCAAACAACAAGTCAGACTGTAAACTGTTGTCGAGTCTAAAAATAGTGTCAGATAAAATAAACATTTGTCTTTCATTATTTTATTTATTTTATTTGTTTATTTATTTTACATTTGTTTACCAGGAAAGTCCAACTGGAACAAGGTCCATTTACAGCGGAGGCCCGGGGAGAAAAGCTCCATAACATAATGGCAGAAATACAACAAATGCCAAAAAAAAATTCTATGCAGAGGCATATATACAATCAGAGCTCCATGTCTTTATATGACAACACAATCCACAAATGACAGAAAATTTCTATACAGTGTCATATATATAGTCTAGAAGATGTTACATACCTTAGTTTGATTTGAGCAAGCTTGGTATATAAATAACAAAACTCTGAATTCCCTATTGGTAGTACAAAGCATAAAAATGAAGGAATGGAATATGGAAAATAATACTATTTGGGAGGTATGTCATAGCGTGAGAAATAGTTTGTAGGATAGTAGTTCCTGATCGGGAGTACAGAATAGCTGAGGTAAGCAGAGGAGATGAGGTGTGGCAAGTTAGGAGGAGAGCAGAAAAGATTTTATGTGATACAGGGACAGAGCCATGATTGCAAGAGGTGTGACTTTAGTGATTTCTTGAAAAGTGAGATGGATGTTGTAGAGGAGATACTTTGGGGGAGGTTATTCCATTCTCTAGCAATGGTGTGGGAGAACAGACTTTTCCCTGCAGTGTTATTGGCTTTGGTTATGCAGAGCAGGGTTTTGTTGGATGAACGTAGAGGGCGATTTGCAAAATATTGGTTTAGAAGTTGGTTTAAGGCTGGGGTTTTCAGAGGGTTCCTTATTATGTTGAAGGTGAGGACTAATTGGTGATAGCTAATTAGCTGAGGGAGTTCTAACCACTGTAGTTGCTTCAGGGCAAGACAGTGATGACTTCTAAAAGTGGAGCTGTTAGCGAATTTTGCAATTGTATTGTAACATGACTCTAGTTTGTTTAGGTCTGCTTTCCTGATATGAGTTAGGACTGGTGCTGTATACATTAGGGTAGACAAGAGGTGGGTTTGAGCTAAGGAGATACTAGCTTGGTCCGATAGGAACTGTTTGTGTTTGTATAGGGTTCCTAGTTTCTTATGTACCTTTGTGATGGTTTGTGAGATATGGACATTAAAGTTTAGATTGGTATCTATTTCAACCTCGAGCAACTTAGTGTGAGGGGAGGGGGAGATTATGGTCCCATTTATGGAGGTGATAGTGAAGGTAGGAGGTGTGGATTTGGATTTATTGGGGGTAAAAAGGAGTAATTTGGTCTTGCTGGGGTTTAGAATGAGTTGGATATCGTTAATCCATTGTTCCATGGAGCAGAAGGATTCTTGGGAGAGGTTTTGAAGAGTGGTTATGGATGGGGCTGAGCAGATTAGGGTGGAGTCATCTGTGTACTGTATAAGTGATGCATGCAGGGTGGAAGTATGTATTTTGTTAGTAAAAATGGTGAATAGTAGAGGACCCAGTATTGATTCTTGTGGGATGCCTATAGTAGTTGGTAATAGAGGAGATAGTGTACTTTGCCATTTAACTGATTGTTTTCTGTCAGAGAGATAGCTTCTAAACCATGAAGTAGTAGAGGGGGCGAAGGATGAGGTTGACAGAGTGTCTAAGAGTAGGTTGTGGGAAACCATATCAAATGCTTTTGATATTTATTATTTATTATTTATTTATTTATTTTACATTTGTTAACCGGGCTAGTCCAGCTGGATACATGTCCATTTTCAGTGGATGCCACACTACTAAAATAATACTTTAAAAAAATACTTTACAAATACTTTAAAAAAAATCAAGTCAAATACAAAGATATGATAGAATAAACATTCAATTTCAGCATGCTACATTGAGTATGGGATTTAAAATACTATGTTAGCTTGGACAGAAGATCAAGAGCATAGCCAGTGGTTGGAAAGGTTGGTAGTTGGTTCCATATTTGGATCAGTATTTTGTTGGATGAGCAATAGTGAGTTGGTTGAATGATATTAGGTGATGATGAGTCCGCTGTAGATAGTTTGTTAAGCTATAGTAGTTCTGGCTTCAGGAGTTAGGAAATTTGATTCTATACAGAGAACCTAGTTTTCTATTGGTAGATTTAATTGTAGTGTTATATGGTTGTCAAACTTTAGTTGACTGTCGATTGTAATACCTAAGAGTTTGGTGGTATTATTGGATGTAAGTGAGACATATGAGTAGGTGTAAAAAGTAGGAGTTGGTTTTCTTAGGGTTGAGAAAGGAGACAATGGTTTAGAGAAGTGCTCAATGGTTGTGAAGGTTTTTTGTGTGAGTGAGTTAAGTTCAGATTGTGTTGGGGCAGAGCGTTGAATGGAAAACAGATAGATAGGAATATGGCTGAGATGAATTTGTTGTTGTTTCTTAGTTGGTTAATCTGATTGGTAAAGGAGAGTAGAGCAGTGGTTGTGCTATGGTTTGGGCGGAAACCATGCTGTGTGGGGGAGAGGAGGTTTTGAGAGGATAAGAAGTGCATTACCTTGGTGTGAATTCATTTCTCCAGAAGCTTGGAAAGGGGGCACAAGATAGCAACTGGCCAGTAGTTTGATAGTTCATAGGAGTTTCCGCCTTTGTGAAGGGGAATTATATGTGACACTTTCCATAGATGGGGTACGTAGGTTTCTTGTATAGAGCGGTTTATAAGAATTGAGACAGGGTAGACTAGTGATTCTGCAGCTAATTTTAGAAAATTTGTGGGTAAACCATCTGCTGTGAGTGTGGTGGGTTTTAGTTTAGAGAGTAGCTTTTTAACTAAAGAGGTTGGTACAGGTGAGAGTGTGAAGGTGGGTATGTTAGTTTGTTCTATTGGGGTGGTTTTAGTGTTCTTGTTGGATAGTTGGGTAGATAGTGCGAAGATAGATTCTGTGAAATGATGTTTGAATTCTGAAGCTATGCTATCATTATCAGAATTGTTGTTGGGAGATGGGGTGGTGGTTTTGCCTGGTTTTAGAAGGGTATTGATGGCCTGCCAGAGCTTTTGGGGGTTTCTAGAGTGCTTGTTTTGGATGTCTAAGTAGTTCTTTTTATCTACTTTTGTTTGGGTTTTGGCCTTATTTAGTAGTTCTTGATATTTCTGTCTGTCTTGGATAGTGTTATTCTTTTTCCAGGTTTTCCAGGCATTGTATCTGGCTTTTATTAAGGCTTTTGTTGTCCTATTTAGCCATGGGATATAGTTAACTTTAGTCCTGAGTTTCCTGATGGGAGCTAATATATTTAGTACATTCATAAAAGTAGTATTAAAAAAATCAACTGCCTGGTCTAAAGGAAGAGTTTTTAGTGGATTCCAGTCCTGTTGCTGGAGCATACTGTTAAGAGTTTGTGGATTGACTTTATGCTCATCCCTAGTCTCCTTGAATAGCATGGGTTTGGATATTCTTGCCTGTTTACAAAGGAGGAATGTGGGGCAGTGATTACTCAGTGTATCAGGTAAGCAGCCCACATGATAATTTTTTTGTGGGGATATTAACTAGTGTCCAATCTAGAATGGAGGTTCTATTGGATTTTTTTGTCTACTCTGGCAGGTTCTTGGATTAGTTGTGAGAATCCAAATAAGTTAATATGGTTAGAGGGGTTGTTGGAGTTGCAGGCTAGCCAGTCTAAGTTTAAGTCACCTAGCAGGAAGGTTTCTTGGGGTAGGTTGACTGTGGCCCATTGTAGTATCTTTTCTATTATAGGTGAGTTATTTCCTGGAGGAATATAACTACAGAGGATGTTGATTTTCTTTTTGTTTTTTAAGGGACATAATGGAGCCTAATGTCTCTGCATTCTGGAATTTGGGAAGTGGGGATTTTAGTGGTTGGAGGTTGAGTGCATTTTTAAATAAGATTGCAACTCCACTTCCTTTTTGGTACCTCTCTCTTGCCTTAGGATGTTATAGCCTGGGGGAAGAATTTCTTCGTTTTGTGTGGCAGGTTTTAGCCATATCTCTGTAAAGGTTAGTATGTCTTGGGAGTAGTGGGATATGAATGCGTGAAAGTCATGTAGTTTGTTGGATATGCTACGTGTGTTTATATACTGATAATAAGTAGATCTGACTTGTGTTTTTGGGATAGGATTGGTTTGCTTGGACCTCGGTTGGGGTGTATGCCCCCTGTGATTAGTAGCCAATTTTTGAGGAATAGTGTGAGTTTTATGGCATAGGCTATATCTATGCGGTTTTTGGGTACTGTTAACATTTTGTGAGGTAGTATGGTTGCTGTTTTGTGTATTTAGAGTAATGAGTTGTTGTTAAATAGTGTGGAGCATATTACTATATTTGTGTGAGGTTGTTTGTGTG
>NC_056728.1:785424544-785474544 GCF_019279795.1 Protopterus annectens
AAAGCTATGGTCCTTTTAAAAGATTTAATAATGAGGTTGTCAGCAGGACATAATGTAAATGAGAATATTGCCATCTCTAACTGGAACGCAGGTTGTAGTTATTTTCTTTTTTATATATACTTTAAAGTAAGTAAGCATAAGCCTACCCTGCACTATCTGCACTGAGTGCATGAAAGTATTTTACATGTCATGCCTCCCAATCTTTCTAGCGAATGAGCCACCCATCAACACATAGATTCAGGTGCCTCATAACTTTAGCCAGGCCACTGAATATATTTGCTCGCTGATTGTCACTGTCAGTTACTGATTGTAGCTAAAACAATACAAGGTCTGTTTCTCAGTCAATGATTCTTCATGGGTTAAGCAGGGGAGTACCTGAAGATCATGGATTTATGAAGTTTTTTATCATAGTAAAGGCTTTTTGTGAATCCAGCCTGGTAGAGTAATCTTTGCTGCAAGGCTGGAACAAAGGCTATATTGAGGCTTGCTATCATTGATTATTGTATACAGCCTGCTTGTTAAACATCCAGTGAGAAACAGGCTTTGGAAAATAAAGTTAGTGAAGACACCTATAATAATTGAAAATTTGCTTGTAAAACACTCAGGCAATACTACCATATTTGAAAAAGTATTATGGTGGCAAGGTAGCATATTTACATTTCTTTCCAGATAAGTATATGTTTTCTATATACTTGTGCCTGCAGTGTCTTTTCAATGTTTTTCAGTTGATATTCATAATGTCGGCTTTTTGTGGTTTGACAAATGGTGTGTGTGTGTGTGTGTGTGTGTGTGTGTGTGTGTGTGTGTGCGTGTGTGAGTACGACATGTACAGCAGATTTGCAAAAACAGAACTCTCTTCAAAGCTATGAAATTTGTTAAAATGACATTTTTGTCTATGGGTATAATTTCATTACTTAGCCACATGTCCTTCCATATTCCCACTTACAAGTCACAGCATAGATAGCCAGCACTGTCCACAGAATTTACTAGGTAGGGGAGGGTGGAAGTAGGTTGCCAGGCTTTTCTTCCATATCATATACACATACACACAGATCTCTTGTCTTTTGAATGTGGGTAGAAACCAGTGCACTCAAAGAAAACTTACTTGAATATAGGGAATATATGCAGACTCCACACAGAGGGCACCACAGTCAGGCACAGCACTGAACTGGAAAACGACTTGCCGTAAGGTGACACCTTTTAACACAGTACCCGTGTACTATATGCTAAAGCTTATTCTGGTACCAACTCAGACGTGTTATTTAATGTAAACTAAAAGCAACCAAAGCCAAAAGACGATTACACTGAAAATTATTAAGCAATATCGTAAAACACTATCTCTTTTAAAATTTTAGCAAGGTTACCTTAATATAGCTGAGAACTGTCTCTATCAATCACTGACTAGCTCAGAATTTGCTCATATGTTCTATGAGATAATTACTTTGAAATGTACTAGCCTTATATACAGGTTTCACTGTTTTGGAATCTCATCTAGACTGCAAAGCATGTTTGTGAGTAGTATTGTATCCACAAACTTCTGCAGTGTCAGATTCTGTATGCTTTTGACAGGGTTCACTGCAACACTACAACATATTGCCTATGACATAATAATAACAGAACAGCTGGAAGTCAATAACTAAGTGAAGCGCTGAGCAGTTCGGAAGGCTGACATCTTTTTCCAGTAACAATTAGTAATGAAAGTGGTTTACATGTGACATACAACATTTGCTGTGTTCTGACAGGAATATCCATATATAATAATTGCACATGTAAAATTTCCTCCTTGAAGGTGGATGACACTTGCTCTTGAAACCATTTTTTTAATTTTCACTGGAATATTTTGATGGAATGGATGCAAATTGGAGACTCACTGGTGTCAACACAACAAAATGGTCAAAGAGAGAGAAGTAATAGGATCACGTGAGATGCCTGTAATATACCATACCAATGACAGATGTCTGGGAGGAGATCATGACACAGCTGTACTGCAGGATGGGAAAGGATATTGTTATGATGATCTGTGTGATGCCCCAGCACTGGCCCAGTAATCAAGGACCCTCAATACTCACCAATGGCAACAGTTACAGGATGTACACACTGGGAGGATGACAAATACACACACAGTAAAGTGCAATTTCCCTTAAGAGCACACAGAGATCACAGTCAGTCTGGGGTTGGTTTCTCCCTCTTTCTCCAGATCCCAAAAAGTCTCCTCACTGGCACAACTATAGGGTTAAGATCTCAGCTGAGAGGCCAAGCCAAGACCTCCAGCACCCCCTCTGTCCAACCAGTGCTTCGTGTCCCTGCCCATGTAGCTGACACACACACACTTTGAAATTTGATTTATATACAAACACACACAAACACACACACACACACACACACACACACACACACACACACACACACACACACACACACACACACACACCTGGGAAAGGCTGGCACAGGTTTACTAGCTATGCTCCATTATGCCCAGACAATAAGGTAGTTTTCACTGTCACCAACCCCTACTTATCAGCTACTATAAGGGCCTTACAAAGGGTGTCCACTCTTACTGTGTAATGTTACTATTAATCCAAATGGTAGTCGGACCAAGAGCAAGGCTATTTAGGAGCGGTCTGTACAGTGTCACCAAATACATATGCAAGTACACTAAGAGCTTAAATATGTCTCACAAATATCAGCCACAAAGATAAGTTTAAATATATTTAATAATAAATAATAAAATACCAAGATGATATTCAATAAATCAACACAGCAACTTCAGAGTTCAAAAATAACAGGAAGTATTTTAAACAACATTGCAGGACAGTCTCAAATAAATAAAGAAAGCATCTAAACTCATTTTTACTATATTCCTAACCATATCCAAAAGAGCTACTATGCCCTAAAAAAATTACTTACAAAGCATGGCAAGTGCAGATGGTGATGATGAGTAGATGTTCTTGCTAGGTGCAAAACAAAATACAAAATGCACAGTCTCTTTCTAAGAGAGTTCTTAAATTAATATCACATTTTACTGCTGGGTTAGCTTGGATGACATGACTTTTTGTCACCTGACTTCAGTTCCCAGGCTAAAACAGAAACTAACAGAATTTAATATCTCTGTGTTAAAAATACATATCTTTCAGATGTCTGCAAATCTTGGGAGTTGTAAAACAATAAAACACTTTTACATTTGAAATCTAGTAATTGTTTGTCTTTCAAGACAGTACAAAAACTTCTAGCTCTTGACATTGTGTCTGCTACTGAACTGAAACTGAGAGATAACATCTTTCGTTTATGGCCCAGCTATAAAGTAACTTAACCTCAGCTATTCTTAAGTTTTGCAGGTTAATCTTCTATATTCCAGCAGGGTACACTGTGGCTATATCTTAGCTCTGTGTATAACATACAGTTCTGTATAAAGCATATCAATATTTACAACTGACATAGAATTATTTACAAAACTCCAGATAGATGGGCTGGCAATATTTCCTTATATCACATCCTCTGCCCCGAAACTCAATCTAATTTTTCAAGTGACCCTTCAGAAACATTGCTTGAGATGGTTGAAGTTATCTGGGGACACCTTACCCCATCCCCTGCCTTGACAGTCCATCCATGTTGGCATTACTAACCCAACTACAGTGCTGCACTGTCATATCATATGCCTGCAACACTAGGCTCCACCTTAGTAACTTGACATTTTGCTGGCTGGCTTGATGTAGCCATGTTAAGGGATTGTGGTCTGTAACAACAGCAAACATCCTTCCATAAAGATAATGCTGAACTTTCTGCAGTGCCCACAATATGGCTAGGCATTCCTTTTCTACAGCTGCATAGCATTCCTCCCTGGGTAGGAGCCTACAACTGAGATATACCACTGGGTGCTCTTCTCTCTCTGAGGAAACCTGGCTAAGTACAGTCACCATGCCATAGTTTGATGCATACACATGCACAAAAAATCATTTGCTGTAACCAGGACAGGGGCTTTCAAAGCTCCCTTAAGTTTAGGGAATGCTTGCTCACATGCTGGAGTCGACAATACCTTATCTGGCCTGTTTTTTCTTGTCAGGTCTGTGAGGGGAGCAGCTATGGTATTATAATTGGGGACAAACTTTCTGTAGTACTCTGCTGTCCCTAAGAATGCCCTCACCTACTTTTTGGTAACAGGGGCAGACCATGCCTGAATGACTTCCACTTTGACAGGTTCTGGCCTGATCTTACCACTCCCCACTCTATGTCCCAGGTAGGAGATCTCAGCCATATCCACCGGACATTTTCTGGGCTTAATGGTCAACCCTGCCCTCTGTAATCTGCCCACCACCTCCCTGACATGCTGAAGGTGCTCTCACCAGGAATAGCTGTAGATGACAATATCATCTAAGTAAGCAAGGGCAAAATCTCCTGCTCCTGCTAGGATATGATCTACCAGCTTCTGGAAAGTCACTGGGGCATTTTTCTTCTCAAAGGGCATATTTGTGAACTCATACAAGCCAATAGGAGTCACAAAGGATGACTTCTCTCTAGCACTGGGAGTCAAGGGCACCTGCCAGTAACTATTGGTATGATCAGTAGTGGTAAGATTGTTAGCCCCACTCAGCTGCTCTAGGGCTTCATCTGTTCTAGGCATGGGGTAAGCATCTGATTCTGTGTAACTTTAATTTCCTGTAGTCCACACAGAACCTGGTGCTGCCATCCTTCTCTGGTATCAGCACCACTGGGGAGGCCCAGGGACTGCTGAACTCCTGGATTACCCCTAGTTCCAACATTTCCTGTATCTCCTGCCTCAGAGTCTAACTCTCTCAGGCACCCTATAAGGGGCCTGTCTAATAGGTCTTTGGGGTCCTATATCCACATGGTGCTGCACCAAGTGGGTGCACCTTGGTTTCTCAGTGAACATGTCTACAAACTCCTGTAACACTGCTCAGATGTCTCGAACCTGGGTAGGGGATAGCTGCTGGGACATTGCTACTCCTTCCAATGAG
Source organism: Protopterus annectens (assembly GCF_019279795.1). Taxonomy (NCBI): domain Eukaryota; kingdom Metazoa; phylum Chordata; order Ceratodontiformes; family Protopteridae; genus Protopterus; species Protopterus annectens. Next base: position 785,429,518 of record NC_056728.1, read on the forward strand.
GTGCCAGTCCGAGCCTCAATGAGGAGATCAGTCACCAGATTCCCCTCAGATTCCTCCTGCTATCCACTGCAAATACTTAGCACAAGGGTCTCCCTACCATTGTATGGTTTCAGCATGTTACTATTAATCCAAATGGCAGTCAGATCAAGAGCAAGGCTATTTAGGAGTGGCCTGTACAGTGTCACCAAGTACATATGCAAGTACTCTAAGAGCTTACATATGTCTCACAAATAGCCACAAGGATAGCTTTAAATATGTTTAATAATAAATAATAAAATAACAAGACAATACTCAATAAATCAACACAGTAACTTCAGAGTTCAAAATCACAGGAAGTGTTTAAAACAACATTGTAGGACAGTCTCAGATAAATAAAAATAACATATAAACTAATCTTTACTATATTCCTAACCATAGCCAAAAGAGTTACTATACACTAAAAGCTTACAGAGCAAGGCAAGTGCAGATGGTGATGATGAGTGGATGTTCTTGCTAGGTCCAAGGCAAAATACAAAATGCACAGTCTCTCTCTGAGAGAGTTCTTAAATTAATATCGCATTTTACAGCTGGGTTAGCTTGGATGACATCACTTTTTGTCACCTGACTTCAGTTCCCAGGCTAAAACAGAAACTAACAGAATTTAACATATCTGTGTTAAAAATACATATCTCTCAGATGTCATAAAACAATAAAATGCTTTTACATTTGAAACCCAGTAATTATTTCTCTTTCAAGACAATACAAACACTTCTAGCTATAGACATTGTGTCTGCTACTGAACTGAAACTGAGAGATAACATCTTTTGTTTATGACCCACCTATAAAGTAAATTAACCTTAACTATTCTTAAGTCTTGCAGGTTAATCTTCTTTGTTCTAACAGGGTACACTGTGGATAAATCTTAGCTCAGTACATGACATGCAGTTCTGTATAAATCATATCAATATTCACAAATGACATAGAATTATTTACAAAATTGCAGATAGCTGGGCTGACAGTATTTCCCTATATCACAATCTGTACCAGAGGAAGCATATTACATGTTATGCTGCTGTTACTAGAAGCAGTACAATACTGTCATTTTTGTGACTAACACAGTGACTTGTTCCATTTTGGCAGTCCAACATACATTTTTATTTGTTAAACATACCTGAAGCTGTTCTGTAAGAAAATGCAGGTTAACTTTATGAGAACATACACTTATCTGCTTCTGCTCGGTATTAATGCTATACACCAATTCTTACCCCTTTAAGTGTAATAATATGAAAAGTGCTCTTTGTTTAATTGGACTATTTAGAAAGATACAATCCTGTTTGTCTTTAAAGATTCCAGGCCTTGAAACCATCACCTTAACCATCAGCATTGTGAATGTCAGTCTGCATCAAGAGTCAGTTGTGTTCAACTCCACAGTCATAATTACTTTTCTGTGCTGATAGAATAATAATGTTTATCTGAATAGATACCATGATTTACATAGAAACTTACACTACATGCTTCAATCTAAGGGTTATGCTGTGGATAAATTGAAGGACATTTTATATATCTTATTCGTATATTTAGGCCTAATGGTTAAGGTTCTCACTCCCATGCACAAGATACAAGGTTTGATCCTGACTTCTGGCTAATGTGGAGTTTGCATATTTTCTCCTGGGCCTCTGTAGGATTCCTTCCACCTCGCAAAAACATGCTGGGTCTTTTCACCTCAAAAAAATCCCCACCCAAGAATAGAGGAGTTGTAGGCTGTAGGTAGCACATACTCTAGATAGTGTATATTGGGAGAAGAGTTGCATAGACCAACCACTTTGGGCATCAACAATCATGCACAGTATCCCATAGATAGTAGAACACAGATCCCAAACTATGTGCCCTGTCAGGGTTAACTACTTGACAGTGTGAAAATTAGCTCTAGGTGATTGTGTCACATTGACTAACATCACCAAACATGGGCATGGGTGTTTGCACCCAGCCTACCACTCCAATCTATGCAGGCACCCATGTTAATGGTGGGATAGGTCAATGTGCCCCTATTGGCCAGTGCTCGTCATAAAGCCCAGTAGCCCCTTCTGAGTCAGTCAGCTACTATATCCATTTACCCAACTTGGGTTAACTAAGGTAGCTCTATTGAGAGAAAGCTGGGCATAAATCTAATCAGCCAAACATGCACTAAAGATTGGTACATTCATTATAAGTTCACTGATAGAATGCAGCATGGAAGTGGATGACGATGCTAAGGAAGAGGCTGAACATGCACTGTATCTAGGAAACCAGATTGAAGGGCAGTATAGCTTGGGATCTACAGTCTACTACTTTGGGAATGACACACTAGAAATATTACGGCAATTGTGAGGGAGAGGCTTCAGAAGACAGTGAGGGATGTCATCAGAATTACTGACAGACTCATGGCAATCAGACCCCGGTGTAAGGACAGGGTGTTCATAATTTCAGCCTATTCCACACAGCACGACTGTGATAGTAAGGAAAAGAGTGCAATCAAGCAACAATAGTTGCAGGACCTACTGGATAAAGCAGCACAAAATCAGTTGGTATTGATAATGGGGAACCTGAATGCACAAACTGGAGCAAACAGAACAGCATATGAACATTACCTGGGTTCTAGTTGGTGGGGCAACAGAAATAAAGGAGGGACCATTTTAGACTTCTGTCTGGCAAACGACTTGATGGTTTGATGTTGGTGGCCAACACATGGTTCAGAATGAGAGACAGTCACAAGTTCACATACAAGATTGACCAACATTCAACTGAAGTAGACTTCCTGCTAGTAAAAACAGGGCAGTGGGGTAGAATAGTGATCTCAAGTCATTCCCATTGAAACAGCTGTCCCACAGCATAAACCACTGGTTGACACAATGAGGTGAAAGCATTGGTGAGAAAAGGCTCCAAGGTCAACAGAGACTAGGCTGAAAACCACAAAGTTCACTTAAGAGAAGACACAAGAGTTCAATGAAATAGTTAGGGCTCTAGCACCTTAGGAAGAAAAGGGAATATGTGGAGTTGAATAAGAAAGACAGTGCCTCAAAACATGTGTGAGATGTATAGAACAGTTATCTGGTCAAATCAGGTATTGAAATAAGATACATAAGGAAAGGTATTTGTTGAGCGCTTTTGTCTCTAAAATAGAAACATCATCAGAATAAATCTACATTTTCCCCAACATCCTTAAATACACAAATCAACAAAAATTAACAAATTAGTGAGGTAATACACTTAATCAGATGTCCTTTAAAGAGCCCGACACATTTTAACACTGCAACATAAGAAATACATTCAGAAAACTCCTTAAAATACATTAAAAATGTATATATGTAAAATAATTCGGTATAAAAAGAAAAGATAAAGAATATATACAGAAATGTGCAACAGTTTATCATACCATCCTAAAATACTTGACTATTAGTGTCATATAAAAAATTGTGCCTTAAGCCTAAGATCAGAGCTGATGGACACTGCACTATTAGGTCCTGGTACCTCTGATGCATTAGTTCTAATTTGCCTCTAAGCTCTGATAATTCTAAAAAATATCATAATAATGTTGATATATCCTACTCCTAAATGCATTTTTGGCATCTGACACAACTGTACCAGAGATTTGCCAATGGGGACATCCCACACGATCACATAGTGGGGGATGCTGGACACGCACTGGAGCCGTGGTTGATGACACCCATCAGAAATGCACACACCTGATCAAGAACTCCATAATGAGGCACACGCACAAACAAGAACCATAATAGAGCATATGCTTGGGATGCTAAAGTCACAGTTCTGGTGCCTGGACAAATCCAGTGGAGCCTTGCAGTACTCACCAGTTACATGTACCCAAATTGTCCTTGTATGTGCCATGCTACATAATATGATCCTGTGGAAACAGCTGCAGCAGGAACAGCACGGGGCAGGGCCACACAGCCCCCCACCATTGCCAAGGCCTGCACAGGCACAGAGTGACTCTGAAGAGGAACAACCTGAGCCTGCCCCAGTAGGCAGAAGGAGCATGCCTAGTATGCCCTGGCCTTGTCAAGGAGGCAACGCATAGCACATACATTGACATGGGAGGGACCCAGGGAATAGCACCTCTCTCCGACTCTCACATACAATAAAAGGGATGCCAAACATTACACTACCTGTGCCTAACCATGTATAGGGAGTGTACTATGTGCATCTGACATAGACAGCCCTGCAGCACCACCCTCAATACTGGGACGCCCACAAGGTAAGTGACTCACACATGCCAGTCACTGGGGGGGGTCACATACCCAACAACAGTCACAGCCAGCAGGACAGGTGTAGACAAACACAAACAAATGCTGTGCTATAGCCTCTGAATGAGCTCTATGGGTAACCTCCCCAGGCCTACACAGACAGACTACAACAGGTCAGGCAGTGGGATGTCAGTTGTGAAGGCTAGGAAGTCAGAAAGTAATATGTAGGTAATTAAAAGCTAAGACCTATAATACACTGGTATGCTTCTAGCCAGCATGATAGGTAAGACTACAGACTGAAATGGAGTACCCGGCATACCAGTACAGTCCTAGCAAATGTGTACAAGTGTCAGGTGTGCCCCCCATCCTATGTAGACATATAGTAACAGTCAGGTGTAGCCCCCAATCCTGTGTAGAAATGTAGAAATAGTCAGGTGTGCCCCCCCCATCCTACATAGAATATAGTAACAGTCAGGTGTGCCTCCCCAAACCTGTGTAGAAATGTAGAAACAGTCAGGTGTGCCCCACCCTGCTATGCAGAAATGTAGTAACAGTTAATGCCAAATGATCGATGGATACCCTGCAGAGACAGCATGCTACCTGTCCGTGTACAACACAAAGGTCAGCACTGCAGTACAAACTACCTGGACTTGATCCACACATGCAATACAGATGGCCATACTGGGCATGCTCACACACTTGAAGGTCATGTCTGCAAACATCAGTGGGCCAGACATATCTGGCAGTTGCATTTTTTAGTGCAGACACTTGTCAGTATGCACCACTCATGCCTTGCACACACAGTGAATAGGAATACAGACATATATGTAAGGACAACACACTATAATAAGTCAAAGGTAGATGGACATAGATGTGTGGAAGAGGTTGACTGTGACAAGGAGCCATCCAGGCCTGTCCCACCCAGCACACAGCCAAAGGGCCTCAAACACATGAGGTGCAGATGTAACTCACTGCAGATACTAGCCACCAGTATAGGTTCATAGGTAAGTACTAGGCTATCTGCCCAAAGGCATTTATAAGCCTAGTCAGAATGTGTTGGCTTTCTCTGTCCCCTTAGATTAGTTCCCTGTGCCTCTGCCCAGCAGAGCCACTGAAGTGATCCCCGGGGTAAACTTTCTGTTTCCCATCCACTCGTCAAGGTTTCTTTTGCAGAGTGTTAGTGAGGAGCTCTGCCTAATGTAGACTGGAATCTTGTTCCAAAGCATGGGAAGTCTCTGGGACAGGAATCTATCCCTCCAGCATGTCCTATTTATTGTTGTGGTGAGGCTTAGATCCCTAGAGCATGTGGCTCAAGGGGATAAGGTTTTCTTTAGGTGGAGCATGTCCATCAATTCTGGGTTAGACATGGCCTTGTATGTCAAACAGAGATCACATCTGAGTAGGCGGTATGCAACCGAGCACAGCTGGAGTTTCTTCAGTCGAGCTGCATAGGGCATCTGTTTGAGGCCAGTGATCCTCTTGGTGAGGTACTTCTGTGGTCTTTCCAGCTGTTGCAGGTGTCTTGTAAGGTACATCTCAAATGGGGCATTGTACTCTATGATGGGTCTGATGAGTGATGAGTAGAGGAGCACAGTGACCACTTTTGATCTGGATGCGAACCCTTTTGGGATTAGGTGGGCCACATAGAAGGATTTACTAACCACTTTGGCAAAGGGATTATGAAAGGTGAGATTACTATCTACTTGGGTCCCCAGATCCTTTATTACATCTTCCGTAGTTAGGGGACTACCACTTATGTGGTAGTTTGTGGGTACTTTGTTTTTTCCAAAGGGGATGACTATGCACTTTTTGGCATTTAGCTTGAGGTCATGATTTTGACACCAGGTATCTGTTGCAGTGAGACCCTTTTGGAGGATGTCTGTGTCAGCCAGAGAGTCAATTATAGCCCCTAGTTTGCAGTCATCTGCGAACTTGGTCAGCCATAGTCCTCCTGTGCTTGCCTGTACCTCTGAGAAGTATATGCCGAACAGGAGGGGTCCTAGGACTGAGCCCTAGGGAACGCCACTTGTAACCGGTTTAGAGTCGGACCTAGCTCCCGCAACTCTCAACATGTGGGTTCTGTCCATGAACCAGTTGGGAACCCATCTTATGATGTAGGGGTTTATGTTCAGGCTGGTGAGCTTGTCTATATTACCAGAATGGGGAATGGTGTTGAAGGCCTTAGCGAGGTCTAGGTAGGCTGTGTGTACTACCTTTCCCTCATCTATAGCCTTGGTAACTGTCTCAAAGAGTCCACCAGGTTTAGGAGGCATGATCTGCCCTTAACAAAGCCAAACTGGGTAGGGTCCAGTGTTTGGAGGTTCCCAGTGTCTATGTTAATGAGTTCCATGATGATGTGCTGCATAGCCTTGCAGACCAAGCTAGTCAGGCTTATAGGGCAATAGTTCCCAGAGTATGTTGTGGCTCCACCTTTGTGGAGCGGAATAACCATTGCTGTGTGCCACTCTATGGGTATGTAGACTGTGGAGAGGCTGAGTTTAAACAGTGTGTTAGGTGAGGGGTTAGTTCGTCTTTGAGCTTGTGTAGGACGCAGCCTGGGACACTGTCCGGTCCCACTGATGCTGTGTTTTTGGCTTTGGAGAGGGCTGTTTTAACCTGAGTGTCTGTGATTTCAGGGATTGTACATTCCTTTGGTATGGTTATGGGCCCTTTTGGGGGTGAGAGGGGGGTGATGTTTGTGCTGAACCTGTCTGCCAGGATGCTGGCGATATCGATCAGTTCAGTGTATTCTGTGCCATTCTGCACTAACTCCGAGCAGATCTGAGCATTGCCACTTAGATTCTTGGCATAGCTAAAGAATGTCTTGTGGTTATCTTTGGAGTCCTTGGCAATTTTTCTTTCAAAGCTCGCCTTGGATGATTTTATGAGGGATCGTAGTTTCTTGCTGATACTGATCAGGGATGTCTTCCCTTCTTGGGATTTTTACTCTTTTCTGTACTAGTTTCCTCCTTCTATTGTATAGCTTGTTTATGGCTGGAGTCCACCAGATTGGTTTCCTTTTCTTGCAGGAGTGGGTCTTGGTTTTGCTTGGGATGGCACGATCCATGCATTCTTGTAGGTGCCCGTAGAATGCATTACTAAAGGATTTTGCAGCTTGGACTGAGTTACCTTTCAGCATGGGGGCTTTGAAACTTTCCACCTCAGTCTTAAGTAACATGAAGTTTGCTTTTGAAAAGTTTTTCATGGTGGTTTCCTTGTCCTGGGGTGGGGGCAGAATGTGGATAACCAAAGTGATTTGTTTATGGTCAGATCTACCCAGCAAGGGGTTGACCTTCGGTGTGGAACACCGGTCGCCCATGTTGGTGATGACCAGGTCCAATATGTTGTCATCTCTGGTGGGAGTGTTGACCAGTTGAACCAGGGCATTTGAGTTTATAAATTCTAGGAAATGTTGGGCAAGGGAGTTAGTACTTGAGTACTTCTCCCAGTTAATGTTTGGGTAATTGAAATCACCCAATATTAGGGTGTTTGGTAGGACCTTTATGTTTCCCATTGTTTCAGAAACATGAAATGTGGGTTCTGGGACATGGTGGGTAATCTATAGCAAGCTACAAACTGAATTGCAATTTTGCCGATTGTTAGTTGCACGTGGATGATCTCTGAAGCATCGTGCTGTGCCACTAACCTGGAGGTGTGGGTATCCTTGATGAATATGGATACACCCCCACCTTTTGTATTTCAGTTTGGGTTCTGCGGCCGAAATGTATGGTATGAATTGTAGCCTGGTAGTGCTGGGTTGCTCTCTGGAGCCTTAAACCAGGTTTCTGTTACTGCACATATATCAATTTTTCTCCATAATGAGGAGTGCCTCGAGTGCATGCATTTTGAGGTTTAGAGAATTTATTTTTAATTCTACTTTTGCTAGCAATATTTATTTTTACAAGCGCTTTATTGATGACATTTTTTTTTTATGGGAAGGTTCTGAGTCGGAATTGTTGACATTTTGTGAATATTTAAATTCTGTTACAAGCTATTTAAAGTTTTCTTTTAATAAAAATAGAATTAGTGTGAATTACCTGGATCTGACTGTGTACAAGAAAGGGGGGAAATCTTGGTTAAAATTTTTAAAAAATATGTCCAGTGTAATAGCTAGTTGGAATATAGCAGTTTGCACAGTGTTAACTTGAAAAATAATATTGTGTTTGTTCAGCTTGATAGAATAAATAGACTCACTGACGAAGATGAGTATTTTTTGGAAGAATGTGAGATGTTAAGAAAAAATGTTTTAATCAGGGGTTACCCTATTGGGGTAATAAGTGAAGCAATAGATAAAATTAAAGCCGTGAGGAAGAAAGGGACAATAAAGGATGTTGAAAGGAATAGTGAAGGAGTAGATTATAATCTGAGTTGTACATTGGAAAATTCAGTTGATATGTACAGTATTAAGCAGATTGTCACAAATAATTGGACATTTTTGAAGAATTTCCAAGAGTTAGGTGCTTTTTTATATGAGAGTCCTATTTTTGTCACAAAAAGAGGGAAAAGTCTTAAGGATTTTTTAGAAACAAAAAAATGTAATACTCCTATTACTTATAATGGGATGTCAAGATGTGAAGACTGCAATTATTGTAAGTTATTGGTACTGGGGAATAAAATAGTAGTAAAGGCTCAGGACTTTACTATTAATATCAAGGAGAATTATAATTGCAAGTCTAAATTCATTGTGTACCTAGTATTATGTAATTCTTGCTACGGATTCTATATAGGAAGAACTATACGCAGCTTCGATCGCAGAATTTATGAGCACCTGAGGGCAGCAGAAAAACTGGATGTAAATAATGCCCTAGCAAGACATGTTGTTAACTGTCATAACAGAGTTAAAGTGGGTTTTAGTTTTACTGTTATTGACCAAGTTTTAAATGCAGACAAGAGATGGGATGCAGAAGTAGATTAAAACTGGAAAGAATATGCTTGGCAAGTGAGGCTAAACACAGTTGCAGATCCAGGTATGAATGATATAGAAAACTTTAAAGCAGTTTTATGTAAAAAAGGGTTAAAACACTGCTAATGTTTTGGGTCATGTGACTCGAGCTAACTATAAATGTGAATTTTGTATATGTGACAACCAGGTCTGAAGAAGTTCTTTGTGAATGAAAGCGCTTACCAGTTGTTTTTTGTTTTAATAAATATTGAGTGTTTAATTGTCATTCAAATTGCGTATTGGATTTATTACATTTACAATTGGAACTGTGGAAATTTATTTGAATCCTGCTGATGTCATTCATTGCGAAATACACCTTTGAGGAAGGGGTTTTCCAGTAATCCCCGTGGGGCGTACTATAACAGCTCCATGCTGTAGTGTGATGTGTAGGGAGCAATGCATTTTAGGCTAGTCACATGCAGTACATTTCAAATGAAGCTGCGGTGGTAAGTGGTAGCGTTGTTGCCTCACAGCAAGAGGTTCTGTTCAATTCATGGCTGGAGTGCCTTCTGTGTGGAGTCTGCATGTCCTCCCTATGGTTGAGTGGCCTCCGAAAGACATGCGCGAATGGGTGTGCCTTCACTGAAGGTTGGGTGTCGAGCTGGCAACTCAACACCATAAAAAATCTACTGCTAATCATTAGCGGACCGGAGTTCTGCTGTGGCAACCCCTAACCGGGAAAAGCCGAAAAGACAAACAAAACATGCAATACATTTCAAATGGCCTACGTTGGCAATCCTGCTGATGTCATTCATTGTGAAATACACCTTTGGGGAAGGGATTTTCCAGTAATCTCTGTTGTGTGTCCTATAATAGCTCCATGTTGTAGTATGATATAGACCTCTGTTAGGGGTTCTATACCCACACAAGGTGGTTGTGGATGTTTTGTGTGTGCATCACTGTCTGCATAGGGAGCAATGCATTTTAGGCTAGTCACAAACAGTACATTTCAAATGGCCTACTTTGGCAATCCCACCAATGTCATTCATTGTAAAATACACCTTTGGGGAAGGGGTTTCCCAGTAATCCTGGTGGTGCATCCTATAACAGCTCCATGCTGTAGTAATATAAACCTCTGTTAGGGGTTCTGTACCCACACATGTTGGTTGTGGATGTTTTGTGTGTGTGTCACTGTCTGTGTAGGGAGCAATGCATTTTAGGCTAGTCACGCTCACTGCAATTCAAATGTCCTACTTTGGCAATCCTGTTGATGTCATCCAATGGGATATACACCTTTGGGGAAAAAGTGTTCCAGTAATCTATGTGGCAACTGCATAGTGCTGTAGTGTAATAAACTAATTAAGTAGGGGTTCTATTCCCAAACATGACAGATGTGTGTGTGTGTGTGTGTGTGTGTGTGTGTGTGTGTGTGTGTGTGTGTGTGTGTGTGTGTGCATGCTGTGGCCAATGTGGAGTGGGTTTTGCATATTTCTTATATGGTGGCCCTACTATATATCACAATGCCCACAGTACAGGGATAACAGATGTGAAATAGCTGAGAGTCTGGGGTGCAAAGCCATACCCATACATGTGACATCAAAGCCAGGCAATCACAGTTAGCAACCCCATTATTACCCAGAGCACACTCTCAACTCATGTCTCATACACACATGCATGCCTAGGCAACAGCCAATATGTGGGTAGTACACTGCATATTGACCACTGATAGTAACTATGGAGTAATAGCAGTGGGCTACAAAGGGCATGGTGCACTGTCCATCTGTCCAGTATGCACGTACATGCAGACAGTGCACCTCCCCCATGTTCCCCAATGGACACCTGCAACACCTGTGGTGCCATCACATGTGACCCAAAAAGGACATACCATACCTGACAACTTGGCCTGTATGGACAGATGCCACTGACACCACGGAATGCAATTAGCATGCTATCAATGTAGGTGCAGGGTAAACCTGCTGCCTATTAACAGTTCCCATCACAGGTGGGCAAGTCAGGCACATCTGTTGATAATCTGTGTTCACAATATGGGCCAGACACCCCAGGTACAGTTGCACATGTCACTGTACATGCATGTGGGAGGTGTGCACATCCCAAACACCATCCATGTCATGGACTAAGTGTAAGATTATACTCAACAAGATATTAAGGTTGAATGTGACTTTGCTACATATATGCAACAAAAATAAGGAATAAGATAAAGCTTGCTTAAATGCAGAAACAGTGTTTAGTAATATGTGATTAGCATCCGTACTAAATGACCGTGGCTTAAAATATAAGGAACTTGCTTATGAGTGTATTACACACACTTCTTACAGACATGACAAGAATGTAATTTGCTTTCCTTAAAGAACTGACAACAGGACATGTTTTTCTCAGAAAGTTTAAAAATGTGCTTTTCTAATCCACAAGGTGTTTCCTTGAAGAAAGTTTACTTATCAGCATTTGCACAAGAACAGATGTGTCAGCATTTGCGTCATCAAGGCAGTATCTTTCCAAACCCAAGAAGGTGTGTGTTTAACTAAAAATATATATATAAAGTCTGTATTAAATCCAATTATGTTAGGGGTAATGGTAGGGACACATTTTGTCCTGAGGTAAATGTTATATCTCTCGCATCATCTATACTATATGAGAGGTAAATTAGAACATTTTCTGAAGCTGTAACAGAAGTACGTGTGGTTTATTATAAACGTTATTGGTTACTGCTCTTAAAGACAGGTGCTGCAAAGTATATTCTCTCATCAGTGTATATTCTGCAAGTTTCTGTATGCAACAGACTGTGAATGCAACTATAACCAGACTTTGATTTCAGCAGAATCCAGCCAGCAAGACTGAGTGTCTTAAGACTTCAAATCCATCACAGTAAGCATCAGAGTAACAGCACAGTGCTATGGAACAATAAAATTAATTTTTCAATGGTGAGCCAGCCTGCATTTGAACCTAATACCTGCATTCGAACACAGAGGGAGTAGTAAGCCATGCAGAGGGTTACGTCAGTCAAATTGCAGTAACTAACATTGTACATATGTCTGAATCTTAAACAGAAATACTCCAGTTTATGCAGCTTGCAGCAGTAAAGTTTTTTTAGACATCTACATCTGGAGTGCAACTGAATTTCAAGTCGCAGTGCCATTAATTCTTCAAGAAAAGGTGGATATCTACTTTCACAGCAGTCCGCTGCCTGTTGTGCTTCACCAGCTTCTCAAGTGACTTTGAAAAATTTCCAACCATCTGCAACAACAGCCTGATCACCTGTTTTCTTGCTAACTGGTAAGACTTTTTTCTGTTTCACATTTTTTTAATATGGATGCTATAAGACAGTTTGGATATTAGACAGTTTGGATGTTATTAGACAGTATGGATATTTTCAGACATAATTCAAGCAAATGTAAAGCAAGCTTTAGTAAACTGCAGTGTTGGTATATACAGCACATTAGTAAATGTAAAACCTTATTAGGGCAGGTTGATAGTAAGGCATTATGCAAATGTATTACAATATTTGACTGGTATCTCAAAGAAAACCATGTGGAGTATGACAAATGTTTATTATGTCAATCAACAAAAACTGCATTTTGTGTATTATGCCATAAAAAGTATTGCATGATATTGCTAAAATGATAGACTGTGAATACAGATCTGTTCATGATACAGAATTAAATAAGGCTAAAGAATTTCTATTATATTCAGATGTTGAACAGTTATGTCTTATCACCACATGTGAGTCAACTCAATTACTGACAAGACCTCTAATACATTTTATTACGAAAGAATGTAATAAATTTCTAAGAGACAGACACAATGAGTTCAGGAAGTTTAGACAAGTTATACAAACATTTTTTCAAAAGTGCATAGGAGTTTCAGATTCAGCAGAACAGGTTCATGAGACACATCAGGCAGACCATGAGGAAACTCTTCAACAGCAGTTGCAAGATGAATAAAACAGATTAGCTGAACTGACAGAGACTGACTTCCTACATACATTGGGAAAGAGCAGGAAACTACAGCTGATCTTTACAAAAGAGATATATTTTATAATATGTTTGTGCTTTGAAAATGGTTAAGCATACATGGCAGGGTGGTAAAATATCATTCTCAAATGTTTAAAACTTCCATTCAATTAAAGCAAGATATTTATCAGTACTACGGTAAAGTAGAGCATATGACTGCCATTCTCATAGCATAGTCAAAAAGTAAACAAAACAGTTCTAGAGTATAAAAATTAAATAAAAATAGCTAATAAGAGTAAAGATTTACAGTCACAACACTGACATGCTTGTATAAAGATTTAAAGTGACAAGACTGACATGTATGTATTTTCTTTTTATACAATGCACAAGAATAACAGGCAGACAACAGCAAATATAAATAATGTAAATATAAATGTGTTAATTAAGTTATCTATTTATTTTTTACAATTTTTCTATAATTGTATAGTAACATCACACGAGTTAAAGTTCTGAATTTTAAAAATAAATAAAATCATGGACGGAATTAGTCAAGCAATCTTTGTAAAATGAATGGCAGAGCAGTTAAATAAATAAAAAAATACTGAAATCAAAAGTTAAAAAATATGTAAGTGAATTGTAAAATAATGTTTAGTTTGCATAGTTATGCAAATCACAAATATAATACTAAGTGTTTTATAACTGCATTTTACGAACAAATGATTAAAGGAAAAATGCTAAAAGGGTTAACTGAAATATGAGCTCAGACCTTCCTAGACTGGATGAATAGTTACAGGAAATGTTGAGCAGATAAGATAAGAAACAAGACTGATTGCCAAACAAGTAGCTTGAGTTTTTCTAAAAACTTATTGTTATTAAAATTAAAACATAATTGTTAAAATGTTCACATGCAACATTATTTGGTAATTGTAATACAATATCACAATTGTGCATATATGTCACTGATAAAAGTAAAAAAAAAAACTCAGTTACATCAAGTATAGCCAGCAGATGAGTTATAGTATACACACAGTTCAAATCAATTATACAGGAAGGTACAAATAACTACTATTAGAAGTAGACAGCAAAGGCAACAGAAAAGATGATCAAATCAGACAAAGGTCTATAGTTTAATAACCTAATAAAGCAAATGTATAACCAAAGTGTTTAGCTGGTATACATTTTATTCTCATTATAAAGCAAACAAACAATAGTGCAATACTACAGGGGGAGGGGTACTTTATCAGTTTTGCACTGACTGAGCAGTATTGCAAAAGGGTATAAAATAAAGCTACAGGAAGAAATATCTCATTCCTTCTTGACAATACTCTTTCAGGGGGGAGGGAAAACAGGTATTAGTGCAATAGAAATTTTGGTAAATAGATTACACCTGACAGGATAAGATATTTTACAAGTTGCTAAAAGCCATCATTCTAGTTATTATTGTATTGTTTAATATGAACAACCTGTTAAATTGCTTTATTAAAGATATACGAGAGAGTAAAGATATGTAAAAATTGAACAAGAATGGTCACTATTTTTTTAGAAATTTTTGGCAAGACAATGTTGGTATGCAAAAAGCATAGTTGCCTCTGATGGCAATTTCACTAGATACTTCTAAAGAGGCAAGAATTTTCCAAGATTTCGCTTGATGTTAATGTTACTAAATTTGTAGATTGGACTATGTGCACATACAAAATAATTCAGTACAAATGAAATTAATGTCTAGTAAAAACCATGGACAGGATTCACGAAGCCTCCGTGTAAGAGTTACAAGGCTTACACGGAGGCTGCAGTTAAATGGTGTGATGTCAGCATGTCATGCATATGCATGAGGGCATGCTGAATCACACCTAAGGCTTACACGGTCCATGGAAGACAGTAGGGGGTGTGTCCGTACGCCGAGCCCTGCAAACGGACACGGCCCCAGAAGAGTAAAAGTCCCGAAAGTAAACCCTCACGACAGAGTCCGTGTAAATGTGAATAAACACAACACAACACATGCCCCCACAGACTATGAACATAAAATGTATAAATGAACATGTTATATTTTTTTTTAAATTGTAAAGATGTTTGCCTGTGAGTGCGCTCATTTGCGCGGGTGTGCCCATAGCTTAGCCACAGTTAGCAGTCAGTGGAAAAGCATATAAGAACTACATATGCAAAGCAAACCAAGAAGCAATAGCGTAGCGGTAGAGACGTCGGCTGAAGAACAGGTAGTTATGGTTCGAGCCCCCCCAACATCAATTCTTATTTTTAGTGAAATAAGCACAAAACAAGTCCCTGACATATATGTACACATATAAAATTATATTTTATGTAAAATGTAATGAAATGGGCCATTTATTTTGAAGAAATGTGAGATAACAAAATAATAAAAAATGTCAGATGTGCCTATAGCTGAGCTACAGTTTAACAAGTTGAGTGCATCTGTCTGTAGGTGAGCAGTAGTTTAACAGGTGTAAAATGAGTGCCCATAGGTGAGCAGTGGTTTAACACGCTGAAACTGTGTTCCCGTAGCTGAGCTGAGCGTAATATGCGTGCTGACAGCCAAATGACACGTTAAACAGAGTAACCCATTTGCGCGGAGCTGCGCGCCACGCTAACAAGCTAACCGATGGGCAACGTTGAGCAAGCTTTAACAAAACTGCCTTTACACAAACACACCTCCTAGCCTGTGTAGACAGTCATAAAATATAAAAAGCAGTGGCTAGGTTCGAACCCAGGATACCATGCACCATAGTCAAGGTACTGAACCACTAAGCCATGACAGCTACACTTAGAAATGCAGTAATAGCATATATATAGGAATGAATAGAAAGAGGAGTATGACAAAGCAGGTTTTGTGAAGCTGATACAATTCCAAAATGGCCAATCACAGATAAGTGCGGGAAAAATGGCATATATAAGCCCCAAAGGCGGGAATACACAGCATAACCGATTGTAGAACCAACTTGCAGCCAGAATGTCAGGTGTAGGTGAGGGTAGTTGCTTTCGAGCACAGAGGTGGGGCATTGAGGAGTCCAAATATATGGTTTGGTTCCTTGTCCACAATCATGAGGCCCAACTCATGCAGGGCCAGGTCCTGTGGGGAGCATATAGGGCTGAGGCATGGGACCGGTTGGCTCATGATCTCACAAGTGTCACAGGGATACCAAGGACTGGTGAGCAGGTCTGTCACCACCATGCGGACCTGAAGAGATGGAAGCAGGACCAACTGAACCATTGGATCCAGGAGGCCCGGCAAATGCCCAATGCCCCACTACTGAGTAAGTTACATCTAATTATTTATGTAAGAAATTAACCTAGCTGATATTATGGAGATGTGTATTCCAATATTACTTTATTTATATTACAGCTGCAGGTGTCTGTTCTGCGAACCGTAGAGCCTATGGCGATAGGCTGGCATGGTTGCGCCACCAGGCAGGTCAGTAATCCTCTCCCTGTAACTGTAAATAAATATAAAAGTATGACAGTTAGCAAAAGAGTGCAGTGTAGTCACTAAGTAATAAAATGCGCAAGTAACAGTGTAAGAGGGTTTGCAAGTATTGCTTGATTACAAAAGTGTGATGCAGTCTGTAATCCAAACAGAAAAATGAAACAAGTCTGAAATAAAGTCTGAAATAAAGATGTCCCACCTGTAATATAATAGTACATAACCTGCAGCAGGCTGAAAAGTACAGCTGCAGAAGCTGAGTAAAACACATGTGTGAAATATATCCCTGTTGAAATACAGAAACATGACAGAAGTGAGACTGTTGGAAAGGATTGTTATAACTACAGGTAAAACATGTCAATAAAGCCTAGAATTAAGTACCATCCTGAATTGTAAAAATAAAACAGTTGAGAGAGTGTGAGAAAGAGTTATGAATCCATCAATAAAGTAGTAATAACTCCTGAATAAAGTATACTGCAGTCAGTACAGAATGAAATGAATGTGACAAGCAGAACATACTGTAAAATGTGTTGAAAATGTTACCGCAGCTGGAATGTGTATCCCAAAATCTGGATATGTTGCTCTCAGTCTGCAATATGCAGATAGTATGGTTGTCTGAAATACCAAACATCCACAGTTGTCTATAGCTATATAAAGCAAATGTAGCAGGATGATGTAGCTGAACAGAGCCAGATATGAATGTGTATGAATAAAAATGAAAATGTATATTGATGTAGCAGTAACATTCCTATCACCAACTTGAAGTAGTTACCACATAGGAAACTGTAGGCAGAACTGTAGTGTGTATATATCTGCAGCTATTAGAAATGTACAGCATATGTATTGGTATTTGAAGTTGTTAATTAAATTTTCTTCACCCTACCCTATAACCACATATAATCCATTCCACGTGAAATTGGTATGTGCAATCACAATTAACACCCCTGGACATTTGTCCTGTTGGTTCATACATATTTGCATGTACGTTGATGCATCTGCCCCATTCATACATACAAACCTGATGGCCTGTTGCCATCAATCAACCCTGCATGTTGTTGGACTGTGTATTGCTGTTCAAAATATGCATGTGTTTTGCTTGCTGTTCAATGGTTTGAATATCTGGGTGTTTGGTTAATGGGAATACTAATGCATGCTGTTACAACTAATTGTGAATGGTATTGTACGTTACTAACCCAAACTGTCATGACATAATGCAAAACATAGGACGACAGGGAAGGCGGGTTCCAGCGGACCCACCTCTGCCTCCTCAGCTGGCAAGTGCACCTGGCAGTAGTGCCCAGGCCGGACCCTCCTCCGGTGGCCTTGTGCCACCTGCGGGTGGAAGCACTGCAGGGGATGGGGCTCATCCCCCCTCTGCAAGTGTAGCCGGAGGAGAACATCCACTCACCCTCCGTAGTGTCCGGACTGTGGAGATCTGGGAAGCTGTTCTTGGGCCCCTAAGCCAGCTTGAGGCACAGGTGGCACAACTAACGGGTGTGCCTGCTGCCTGGCCTACACAGCCCCCAGTACAGCCCCGTCCTGGGCTGTGAAAGCACAGTGGCAACTGCCCATGGGTGGGGATATCAGTTCCACTGTAGCCATCTGTGGGCTCATGGGCTCTAGATATCCAAACAACCTCCCTGTCAATTGTGTAACCCCCCCCACATGTGTCATACACCGCCCCTGTATGCGTCTTGTTTGTCTTGTCTGTTAACCTACCCAACCTACCTCCCCAGCTATACCGACTTCCTGTACCTGACATACCACTCTCACCTGAAAAAAAAAAAAAAGAAAAAAAAAAGGCCATTCTGTATCCACAAAAAAAATACGCCCCATACATAGCTGCCCATTTCGCACACATGTCTGCTGGACATGGAAACTGTCAATTACAATTGGCTGTACAACAAGTATTGTTGTCCTTACACCTCTCTCAGTGGTGGAAGTTTTCAAATGTCACACCAAATTACAAACATATGCACAGCTGTTGCTGATGAAGAAATGGGCAGCTATGGGCCTTACCTACATCCCTCCTGCAAAACCCGAGCTTGTTTCCCTACTGTCTTACCCTCTTTGTGACCCCTTTTTCACCACTTTCCTGTCTCCCCATTTTCATTTCTTTCAAAGAAAATAGCTGGTGTGCAAGAGTAAGCACTTTTAAGCGGTTGTAAGCGGGTGTGCGCAGAGCTGAACGCCATTGCGCATGCGTGAGCTCCGCGCAAACGAGTGCTAACCAGGTTACAACTGCTTAAAAGTGCCTTAGTCACTCTGAATGACAATTCCTGTAGTCTGCTCAAAAGCAAAATAAAATCCCACTGTCAGTCCCAAATCCAGGACCTTGGAAACAGTAGTCTGCATGACTTACCACTAAGCCATGACTGTTATATAAGAACATTGTGCTACAATAAATATATCATGTTATAGTATGAATGAATGTAAAGGGAATATAGGATGTGTAGTACACAAAGCATGTCATGTATATTTACTGTCAAATGTAGTGGATGTCTAGAATAGTAGTGTGTGAACAGAAACAGCCATGCTAGTTGGTAGCTAGTAGGTAATAATATCACTGTAGCACCTTGCAAGCCACACACATACTCACAGCAGGATAATCACTGCCCATACCCCACAACCTCTTACAGGAACACATCCAGACTAAGTAATAAAAAATGTGGAGCAAAGGGCCAAAAACAGGGACACATTCCAAATAATGCTACAACAAACTTAGACAGTTGAGAGAGTAACAGGTTCTGCATTTTGTTGGATGTTTGGAAGGGTATGAAGTCTGAAACTGAAATGTTTGTCACTATAGTCTGACTTGAGCCCAGAGTGATTTGCCAGAAAAAGCTGTTTATGAGATATTGACCAAAATATGAGGCAAAATGTGGACAACCTGCAAATATCTGTACACTTGAGAGGTCTGACACTGCCATATTTGAATAGTTAAAAGCCTAGACATAGCAACAGTGACTGAGTTACAGGGATGCCCCACAGACTCCCTGTGAAATGTACAAACAGTAGGCAGAAAGGTGTTACAACACATGCAATGGTAACTATGAAGTACTGAAAGTATGCACCACTTGCACGGCAGAAATAGTGTAGTAATACATATGCTCATGCTATCCCACAGTCACAACTGCAGAATACCAGACAATTTAATGGGTGTACCCCACTGATATGTACCATTCCATGAGGCAGATAAAAGATGCACCTGAGAGTCTCTGGGGCCTGCTCAGCAGCATACTCAAATACCCTAATAGATGTCAAGGCCCACACCATGGCCAGACCAAACTGCATGCAGTAACACTCTAGCAGATATAGCAAGCATTCCAAGGTGTGAATGTACATGGAAATTAGGAAAGCCACAGCAACACACTACAGTCAAGACACCTAGCAGGCATACAAGTAGTGAATGTAAAGGGCAAATATTGAAGCCATAGCAACAAAGTGCAAGAGCCACTGCTATATACCAGTTACACCACATGTCCCACAGGAAAGCACACACACCCACATTAACAGTAGCAGTAGTCTTAGGAGTCAGTGTACATACACACTTAGTACAGGAAACTGGAGAAATGAATGGAGAAATGTTAATCTACAACACAGCCAGAAATATGAGAGAGATACTAACCTTTACACTCACAGAACAGTGTCCACAGCATACCAGCATGGTCCCTGCCCTTAAACTCTGAAAGGGCTATGCCTATCTCACATACCTTTTTATAGCACTGTCCTGGAATCTCAGTGAGAACTGCAATCAGTACACAACTGGCTGCATGCAATTAGCAAATGCTGGCTAACAATTGGTGCAGAGGCCATCACATGGACATATGCAGATACCTACAAAAGTATGCTGTACTCCCAGTCCACACATGCAATACTTTCATTGCACCCTGTGGAGGTAGGGAGAGACAGAGAGAGAGAGAGAAAAAAAAACATACACAAACAAAACCAGTCATCAAAACCCATTCGAAAGCTGACAACTGCCAACTGGAGCAGCAGGACACCAAACCAAATGACAACGCAAGCAGCTGTGACAAACACAGGTAATGTAAAGAAATATTTTAAAAGTCTACATACTGTGAACCCTCCATATGTATCTTTGGTCTCTATCCATATGTATATGAAGATGTGCATAGGGCAGGGGACATACAGCAACTATCAGTGAAGGCTGTACATACATATGTATGTGAGGGCATCTATGTGCACATATCAATGTAGGTTGAATGTAGGTTGTAGTGCAATGTACAAAGTAGGTTTCACAGTTATGTATGTTTAGCAGTATGTTAGTGTGTGTATACAGTTTTGTAAACAAACATGTTGATATACCTATCTATCATATGGATATGTATGTATGTCAATATATGTATGTATGTATGTATATATATATATATATATATATATATATATATATATATATATATATATATATATAATATGCATATATGTATACATACATAGAGAGGGATGTAGGAATACATAGACAGATGTAGATAAATAGAATATGTAGATACATATATATGTAATACACACATACAGATATAGATATATGCAGATACATATACACAGACAGACAGATCTGACTATTTACAGATATGACTGTATATGACGATCTCACACTCCCCTGTCCCACCCCTCTGTCACTCTCACCTCTGTCACACCCCTCTCCATATCTATAGCAATATATGTACCGATATATGTATGTATATGTATACAGACATATATATATATATATATATATATATATATATATATAGATATATATATATATATATATATATATATATATATATATATATATATATGTATATATATATACATATATATATATATATATATAGATATATATATATAGAGAGAGAGAGAGATGTCTATATATTCTGAGTGAGGCACATGTGTACAGATGTATTGCAACAGGTGCCTGGTGACAAAGGCATGGAGTGAACACCAGTGTCAAAACTGGAGTACCATACCCCATTTCAAATCACCTACACCAGTAACCACCAGATATGTGATTGGCTGCCCACCACTGCATGTGTCAGGGGTGAACAGGGTCATAAATGTGTACAATAGTCCCCCCAATGATAGTCACAATGGCACACTATTCCTGGAATACCTGCACATGGTATGTGTCAGCAGACATGGTGTGTCAGCTATGGACATGAAGGTCAGTGTACCCCCCCCACACCACACAATGGCTGCCACGGTATGTACCTCACATGACAGCTACAGATATGGAGAAGGACACAGTGACATGTAAAACACTGTGACAATGCACTCAAACACATTACCAATGCACAGTGACTGACAACACCACAGAGTACACACATACTACCCACATAGAGGTTACCACTCCTGGATTTACATACTTAAGTCACACCCATGACAGATGCCCAACAACCATAGTAACACCTCACACCATCCACAACCTAAATGACTGCTGTGTGTCGTCTGTGACACTGCAGTAGAGAGCACATGGAGGAGGTACAGGTTCCTACCCACAGATAAGACATACCCTGCAATAAACCACACAGCATTAAGAAGCAAGACTCCCCATGAGTACATGTCACACATACCCCTGCTGAATGTTAGTCAGATAGGTAATATGCCATATGAGTCACCCTGTGTAACTGTTTGACAGGAGCAGGTACCATCACATCACATGTGTCACAATGGTCAGGGTAGCAGAACAGTATGCTGCTGTAGTCCCAGGGGCAATAGCATATTGTATTGTATTGTAATGTATTGTATTGTGTTCTATTGTATTGGTATGTAGAGGTGCCTCCTTCATGGAGTGGAACCACTGCTGCTGTACACCAGTGTACAGGTACATATCCTATAGTCAGGCTAGTGTTACATAGCACTTCTATATGTGTGTTTAGCTCCTCTTGGAGTCCATGTAGCATGCAACCGGGGATACCATCAGGTCCCATTGATGCTGTGTTTTCTGCTTTTCTGAGGGCATCTCTCACCTGGACATCTGTGATGACAGGGAGGTTACAGTCAGCTGGGATAAGTATGTCTTAGGTTGGGGGAGAGGGAGGGAGGAAACTTGCACTGAACCTGTCTGCCACAATGTTGCCAATATCTGTGGGTTCAGTGAATTATTTGTTGTTGCGTACTAACTATGAGCATATTGGAGGGTTTCTGACCAGGTTGCTAACATAACTGAAGAAGGTTTTGTGGTTATCTGTAGTGTCCCCATTGATTTCCCTCTCAAAGTTGCCCATGGATGTTTGTATGAGAGAAAATAGCTCCTTACTAGTGCTGATCAGACATGCCTTCCCTTTATGGTATTATGCTCTGTCTTGCAGTAGCTTCCATCTTTTGTTATACAATCTGTCTATGGCTGGGGTCCACCAGACAGGATGCTTTCCCTTTGTGGAGAGTGTCTTGGTCTTATATGGGATTGCATGATCCATGCATTCTCGGAGATGTCTGTAGAAATCATTTGTGAAGGGGTCAGCATTGTGGGTTGTGTCTTCCACTGGCCCAGTGGGCTTAAAGCATACCATGTCAGTGTTACGAAGTGTAAAGTTTGCATTTGAAATGTTATTCACTGTACTCGTTTGTGCTGGTGGTGGAGGTGGGATATGTATAAACAGGGCAATTAGTTTGTGCTCAGCACACAGTAGTTGACGATGTACCCCATACAGTACCTCGATACAAACCCCCAGAGTGAGGAGGTGCTTTGGACCTGAATCAGTGTTCTGACTGCTGGGGTTTGGTAGTATGTCGTATGGAGTGTGCCAGGTACTGTTGCACAGTTGTTGGCTGAGCACTGATACCTGGCCATTTACATGTGTATCCACCAATAGACAGACAGATGCTATATATGTGAGATATGTTGTATCACAACAGTTGAGCAGCATGTGTAGTTTGTGTGCCAAATTCTGCTGACATATTTTGCTGACATCATGTTATTTCCTTTTTCAGGACCATGGCTCACCAGCGCAATCCAGCGTACTCTGCAGCTGAGTATGAGGAAATACACCAGAGCCTGGTGCGGGATTATGCAATACTCTTTCCCCGCACCAGCCAGAATCAGCAGGAGAGGGCTGCACTGTGGCAAGACCTGGTCCATCAGGTAAATGACATAGGCACGCATAATAGGACATATGGGCAGGTACGACATCACTGCAGTGATTTAATCAGAAATGTCCATCAGCGCAAGGCCGGATATCCACAGGCAACAGGTTGCCACAGGTGGTGGGGTGGCTACACATCCCCCACTCACCAGACTGGAGAGACTACTAATAAGTGTTGTGGCTCCAGCCCGCCAGCAACAGCAGCAGACCTGCATTATGATGGAGGCTGGAGCCACACAGCAGCAAGACTACGAGCATGCAGGTAATATGCCATATGTATAGTTGACTGTTGTGTACACTGGTAGTTAATGCATGTGTGAGGTGTGTCCATGGTTTGTAGCTGTCATCATAGTATTTAATGTGCAAGTGTGATATTCTCAATATCAGCAGCTGACCTGTGAAAGGCAACTGTTGTACTACTGACCTGTATCATACTCAGTAACAATGGCACAGTTGTGCCCACTGACATTAATTTCCTCACTTCTGCAGGTCCCTCCTGTGTAACAGCAATGCAGCCTATCCATGCTGGTGAGTGTGTATTAACAATACCTTTAATAGTCTTGATAGTAATAGTAATATTAGGCTCACTTAGTAGTGCTCTGTGTATGCATACAGGTGTGTCTGTGTCTGTGTTGATATCTCACATACTGAGTAGTGTGCAAGTGTTCAACTGTGTGCAAGTGTGCAACTGTGTGCAACTGTGTGCAAATATGCAACTGTGTGCATGTGTGCATGTGTGCACCTGTGCATGTGTGCATGTGTGCATGTGTGCATGTGTGCACCTGTGCATGTGTGCACCTGTGCATGTGTGCATGTGTGCACCTGTGCATGTGTGCATGTGTGCATGTGTGCACCTGTGCATGTGTGCATGTGTGCACCTGTGCATGTGTGCATGTGTGCACCTGTGCTTGTGTGCATGTGTGCATCACTGGTAACATTGTGTAAACATTGTAAACTGTGTTTCCTGTTTCCCTCCCACAGGTTCTGGTGCTGCTCTGGTGTCATTCAGCAGGGAACCTGAATCAGGTGCCATGGGTACTGATAATGATGACATCTGTGTAATGGCACAGGAAGGTATGCCAGGGTCCATCACTGGTCAGCCAATTGACAGTACACAGCTGTCAACCCCATCAATGCGCACAGTTATCCTGCCAATACACCCTTTGTCACCAATGTCCCTAGGTGATGGACAGGATACAGTGGGCATTGACCAGGGTAATGTGGTATCTGTGGCACATGCTTCCCCACACAGCAGCCATGGGCATGGCTCTGAGATGGTACCACACAGACAGATGTCCAGAGGTTCTTGTGGGAGCATCCATGGGTGTACTGCCCCTGTCAGATGTGCCCACAGAGGTCTTACAACTTCAGCTATGTTTCGGGATGTCATGCAGGCACAGTCACGTATGGAATGGTACACCAGACAGGGTCTGAGGGAACTGACAGCATGTCGCACAGCCATGACTGACAGTATGCGTGACATTGCGGCTGCCATCCGTAATTTCACTGATGTCATAGACAGATGTTGTGGGGACATATTAGATCGGTTCCACAACTACATGTCCATGAGCCAGGGCAATGGTGGACAGCTGAGGCATCGACGTGGGTGTATGCCAGCAACAGCAGCAGCTGGCAGTCGTCGCGGATGACAACAGGGCTGCGGCCGCCCCCATAGTGCCAGCAGCAGCCCCAGCAATGCTGGGTCTGTGCTGTCATCAGACCGCCCCAGGAGACCATGTGCATGTGGCTCTGGACAGGCCCGACAGGGATCTGTGTCCAGTCAATGAACACCTGCTTCTGATGACAGTACCCAGTCTGGATTGGTACCGGATACGGTCCGTAGCACCCCTGCAAGGCACAGGTACCATGTCCGTGGCCAGAGACACTGATCTGTATGACCTGGCAGGTACAGTCTGTGGCTGTCCACAAACACCAGTATATGGCAGCCATGAGGTGGAACTGTGTGCATCCATACACACATGCGAATTGACAACATCTAGAGCTACCACATACACGCACACACTGCATCAACATTGCCCCACCTTGTACTGCTGTCCCTCACCAACACACATACACATACATGTCAGTTGGTGATATCAGTGGCAGACTCAGGCATACCAAGTTCACACCCTGTGCATATGATGAAACTGTGCCACCTCCTGCAATCTGTAACATCAGTGCAGGTACAGGTAAACATGTTGCTGATGCACAGGGTGACTACATAGACGTGTAGTAATAGTATCATGTTGTTAACAGTACTGTGTGCTGATATAATTGTGGGTATATCCCAGCATGCCTGATGCAGTAAGGGTATGATTGTCTTGTACTGTTGTCTACACCGATGGTAAGAACCATAGTGTATCATCTGCACATGTTGGCATACTGGTGGTAAGGATGTCAACAGAAGGCTACATACATAGGTAGCACAGGGGATAAGGTAATGAAAGTATTGATACGCAATGATGGACATGTAAACTGCAAGTGGCATGTTGCCCACACTAGACTCTGCAATGTGGATGTTTGAGGATGTTGATGTTGATATGTGTGCAGTACTACACGACTGGTACAGGACACACAGGAGCACCCTAGCACTGCAAGCTCACATCTCATACCATGCTAGACAGCCCCAACACACAAAACTAACTTTCACAAGAGGGAGAGTCCCCATAAATGTCAGGGATACTGTGGTGGCAGGACAGGTAGCATACATCCTACTAAGTATGGAACCACTGAGTGAAGGCTCAGTGTCTGTTATTTGACATATGTATTACTGCAGGTATGAGCACCTGGGTTTCCATCCAGTTATTGTACATCCTGATGGTACATGATCTGTACACTTGTGTGCGCTGAGACTGGACCCTAGCCATCTGACCTGTGTATTTCCATGTACATGTGTATAGTGCCTGCATATTTGCACTGTTACCTA
Organism: Protopterus annectens; assembly: GCF_019279795.1. Lineage (NCBI taxonomy): Eukaryota > Metazoa > Chordata > Ceratodontiformes > Protopteridae > Protopterus > Protopterus annectens. The sequence continues at coordinate 785,456,029 of NC_056728.1, forward strand.
CTGGAAATGGTACAGCTTGTTTGTTGTACAATGGACTACATGCAGCCCTGCTTACTGTAGCTTTGTTTGCATGCATGTTTGCTTGCAGTTACCCTGGAACACTGATCCCACCTGCAATGCAGAGTTACAGAGCTTCTGTGGACTCCTAGTTACATCTGCATAGCTTACTATATGTATGTCCATGTCTCACTTGACAAAACGTCACTGTTTGTCCTGTTCACATATACGTTGCCTGTGACACATTGCATATGACTTACCTGGCATTTGTCCAAGTGAGCAGTCATATATGCCAGTGCTAACTAATCACAGGCTCTACAGCCTCACATACTCACCTTCTGTACCTTGTTCCCCATTGGCCCTATGTGCTGTTAATCACCATGGCAATCACAATACTATGGTAGCATGTGCAAATAACTTGTCAGTCACCTCTATGGTACAGTTGTGGAATATATGGGTCATGTGGCAATGTCACAGCTGCCACAGGTACACAGTCAACCCTATCCCCTACACATGGACGTACAACACATGTATGAGATGCAACCACATAGCCAAACTGGGGACTAAGCACTTTGAACCCAGTACTGGCATAACCTGTCAGGTGGCATGAAATACTACAGTGACTACAATACCAGTCTGATGTAGAACTACACTGACAGCAATCCAAACACGTGAACACACTGGGCCATTCGTGGAGCCTCAGAATAGCATCCTGCCTGAGCTGCAGACACCTCTGCAGCTGGCACACAGGCATACGTTAAGCCGGAACACAGCACGTGCAACACATAGCACACAAATCCTGTGTGCCAAACAGTCACAGCCTGTACGGCTAGACAACACACCTGCTACAGTTATGTTAGGTACCTTTATTGTCTGGTACAGTGAGGTCCCGCTCACCAGGCTGGACAAGGTGAAGGTCACAGTGATATGCCCATTGGGCACTATGGTCCACCACATACCAGCATACAGGTCAGTCAGAGGCATGGACACATATGACTCAGTCATTGTCCATGCCACTATGGCTGACCTGTGATGTACCTCCCTGGACTACATGATAGGGAACATAGAAGGGTTCTCTGAGCATGTGGCACAGGCTGGTATGACCCTGACCTTGGTTGGCATCATACCCTCTCCAGAAATGCTGACGTATTACTGAATGCTGATGAATTACTGTAGCTACAACACCCTAGCTGAAAGGTTCCTAGCATGTAGTCACTGCATTGCTATGGAACAACTTATTACCACTCCCACAACAGGTGAAAACATGCAGCACCTGTTCATCAACAACATGTAGACTATATGCCCCAGACCAGATGTGTATCCCTCACTGCTAGGATGATACCATATACAACTCACACTGTATATACACATACCACATGCAGCACCCGCACAGAAGACCACAGTCATAATGTTATCCAGTGCAAATACCATGTATTCACATGTGGCAGGCATCAGACATGGGATCTATTGAAGGTCACAGGTACATATGTGTATTTGGCACACGCATACATCATCTGTGTCCATTGCCATTACTGGTTTAATCGATGTCATGCATTATTGTGAACAACAACCCACACACATGGGCATTCTGTGTGACAAAAACACACGTGGCATGCGTGGAATTCAAAGCCATAACTAACTGTGCTATGAGAGTAGTGAGAGACGGAGTAGCAGAGCGTGCTATTAGCATTACTGGGAGGTTTCCCTTCTCCTGCTGTACTTATAGGGTGCTGACATCATCAGTGTTTAGAAAGGGGAATGTGCATCCTGTAGTGTGTTCTCTTAGTTGCCAAAAGGGACATTTCCCTCACACAGAATTGCACACACACTAACCCCCCTCACTCAAACTTGTCATTTGCAGGATACAAACCCCTACTTAACTATGTTATGTCACTCAAGATGGATGCATTAGCAGAGTGCGCTATTCGCATTACTGGAAGGTTTCCTTTCTCCTACTGTACTTATAGGGTGCTGATATCATCAGTGTTTAGAAAGAGGAATGTGCATCCTGTAGTGCGTTCTCCTAGTTGCCAAAAGGTACAGTCCTTTCATACAGAACTGCACACACACTAACACCCCTCCACACACACTGAGCATTTGCAGGATTCAAACCCCTACCTGACTATGTTATGACACTCGAGTTGGACACATTAGCAGAGCACACTATTCGCATTACTGGGAGGTTTTTCTTCTCCTGCTGTACTTATAGGGTGCTGACATCATCAGTGTTTAGAAAGGGGAATGTGCATCCTGTAGTGTGTTCTCCTAGTTGCCAAAAGGGACATTTCTTTCATACAGAATTGCACACACACTAACCCCCCCTCCACACACACACTGAGCATTTACGGGATTCAAACCCCTATCTAACTATGTTATGACACTCAAGACAGACACATTAGCAGAAAGCACTATTCGCATTACAGGGAGGTTTCCCTTCTCCTGCTGTACTTATAGGGTGCTGACATCATCAGTGTTTAGAAAGAGGAATGTGCATCCTGTAGTGTGTTCTCCTAGTTGCCAAAAGGGACATTTCTCTCACACAGAATTGCACACACACTAACCCCCCTCCACACACACTGAGAATTTGCAGGATTCAAACCCCTATCTAACTATATTATGACACTTGAGACGGACGCATTAGCGGAGAGCGCTACTTGCATTCCTGGGAGGTTTCCCTTCTCCTGCTGTACTTATAGGGTGCTGACATCATCAGTGTTTAGAAAGGGGAATGTGCATCCTGTAGTGTGTTCTCCTAGTTGCCAAAAGGGACATTTCTTTCATACTGAATTGCATACAGACTAACCCCCCTCCACACACACTGAGCATTTGCAGGATTCAAACCCCTTCCTAACTATGCTATGACACTCGAGACAGACACATTAGCAGAGCATGCTATTCACATTACTGGAAGGTTTCCCTTCTCCTGCTGTACTTATAGGGTGCTGACATCATCAGTGTTTAGAAAGGGGAATGTGCATCCTGTAGTGTGTTCTCCTAGTTGCCAAAAGGGGCATTTCTTTCATACAGAATTGCACACACACTAACCCCCCTCCACACACACTGAGCATTTGCAGGATTCAAACCCCTACCTAACTATATTATGACACTTGAAGGAGACGCATTAGCAGAGCACACTATCCAAATTACTGGGCATCTGTTCTGCACCTGCAGTATTTATAGGGTGCTGACATCATTATTTCTACAGATGTATGTACATCTAGTACTACCTGTCAGGTGGGGGATAGCATATATATGCATTTGCAGCCACCTACTTCAGGGTCAGATATGCACATCAACACTGGTAGGTTATGTTCTATACCATGCTCCATGACCACAGGACCTGTAACACACAACACAACCAGATCGGACCACCCCTCCCACATCCAGGACACACACTTTGCTTCTCTGGGAACAGTGCCAAGATATGCAGGTGTTCATATACACCATTCCAGTTGTTAACGTCAGGTACAGGTATATTGTGTGTGGGAACTACTCAGGCCTCTACAACATTACCCTACAGCCACTACAATTTGTGAGTCCATGTGCTATGGCAGAACCACTCATCACAGCCACAAGGGGGAAAACATATTGCACCTGACCATCTGTAACATGGGTACTCACTGTTCCACACCAGAGGTAGACCACCATTGTTGATATTTGACCATACCCACCTTTCTCTGGACATCCATATCCCATCCCCACCCCAGGCAAGGTTGTCACTGCAAACAAAGTGTATTTATCAAAAGCAGACTTTACACTTGTGAAGACTGGGGTGGAAGACTTCAAAGGACCCATGCTGGGGGAGTATACAGGCCACTCTGCATAATCCTTGACAATTGCATTCTATGAGCATGTGGAAGGTTTGCATTGATCATGCTATCCCAAATATACCCATGACTCCTCCACAACAGGACATCTGTCAGGTGTACACCAGCCATATATGAGCTGTCCAACAGACAGAGTGAGCTAATACATTGCAGAGCAGTAGCCCACAGAGGGAGGACATCTCTGAACAGTACTGGCATGACACTTCAATCCCTCATAATCATCACGACAAAGTGTTGACAGTGAAATTGTCCAGACAATGCAGTTAAGGCTCCCCTCAGTCTGTTATCGACACCCACTTACTGTTAGAGGTCCTCACCAACCCTCTTCCAGCACACACCAACAACATGGATGTGGCTTAGCAAATTCAACCCCTGTGATCTCCACTGTGTCCCTGCTTGATGGAGGCACAGCACACTAGCCTCACACGGTGCCTTATGTGACCTACTTTACAGTGGCACAGTAGCCTACTGTACTGGGGAGGCAGACGCCAAGCACACTCTGGCTAAGCTGTCATTCCCTAGGGCAAACAGCCTAGTGTTGACCTCTACACCCATATGTTTAATTGTCAGATGCACAATATTTGTTGCTGATAGACTGTTTGCAGGTCTTTATTGCCATAGCATTCCCTGTTTCTATGAACAACTTGTGTATCTGTGGAAGATGTTTGAATATGAGAGGGATCCACTATATCACTTATGTCTCTGTAGTCATTTAACTGTGTGCACTGGGCAGATTGCTGTAATGTGATTGGTTCCTGGAATAACACATACAAATACCAGATATGTGTGGCCAACTGCTAAACTGAGATTTGGCCTAAGTGTGTGAGCATGCCCAGTTCAGGCTTTCCATGGCATGTTGTCTGACATATGTCTCATTTATCAAAGTGTGCGAGCATGCCCAGTGTGAGCTTTCCATATGTTGAACTCTGCAGCCCACCACATTTGTGGATGAGTGTGAACTTCAACAATATCTCACGTTTATGGTTGTGTGTTGTGTGTCATGTTGTGTACTTACTGTCCAACTGCTTTGTGTCTGAACACAACAGGGATTATACTGTGCCTGCAGGGTTTGCATGGGATACTTTGCATACAGTTGTCAACATCCTTTCATACTGACCTAACACTGTAGTACCGTATAGTGCACTGGTTCAGTACTTTCACTGTGGTGGACAGTATCCTGGGCTTTAGTCCTATCACTGCTTTACATTTTCATAGTGAGCACAGCAGACTGGTTAGGGGCCAGTTGTGCACATCTGACCATGTTGCATTATGTTCAGATATGAACTACTTAAACCAGACTTGTCCAACATTGGTAGTGTATTCCACAACATAGGTGTACATTGGCAAACACTAGCCATGTGCCCTAGGCCATTTCTAATGCTAGTCGGAGAGTGTGTTTGTCCTTCGACACACATTATAAGTGGAGTTTGCCATGACATATGTCATGGTTAGTATACTGTGCCTCCATCTACCCATGACATAACAGTGATACCCAGGGTAAACCTACCATCTCCCATCCACTCATCAAGATTCCTCTTGAGGAGAGTCGATGAGTGACTCTCTGGCTAACCTGTACTGGGAGTTTACTCAAGAGTGGGAGTGACTTCTGTGTTATGGATCATTCAGTACACCTTGTCCTATGTATGTCAGTGCTGGGGTTCAGGTCTCTCATGTGCATAGCTCACTGCCATTCAGATTGTACAAGGTGCAGCATGTTCATTGATTCCAGCTTGGACATGGCTTTATACATCAGGCACAGCTTGCCTTTGGGTGGGCAGTATGGCAGTGTGTGGAGCTGCAGTTTGTTTAATCAGGCAACACATGGCATCTGTTCAAGCTCTTTGATACTCCTGGTGAGGTACTTTTGGGGACTTTACAGTTGATGGAGGTGTCTGCTGAGGTACATCCCACAGGGACTATTGTAGTCAATTGTAACGCTGATGAAGGATGACTGCAGAGCCACAATGACCTCCCCTTATCTAGATCTGACAACCTTCATGATTAGGTGGGTATATGGTATGTTTCTGTAACCACTACAGCCACATGCTTGTCCAATGCAGGATATCTATCAACTTGTGTCCCCAGGTCTCTCATTACATGTTAAGTACTTAATGGGTTAACACCTATGTGGTAATTGGTGGGCACTTACTATATATCCACAGGGGTTGACTATACACTTTTCTGCAATTAGCTTGCTAACACTGCTATGGCACCAGTTGTCTGTTTCTATGTGGCCCTTTTGTGGGATGCTTGTGTCAGCTGGAGGGTCAGATATGGTGGCCAGTTTGTAGTCCTCTGCAAACTTGTTCAGACACACTCCTTCCATGTTGGCCTGTACCTATGGGACATATATACCAAACGAGGGAGGTCCCAGGACCAAACCTTGTGGGATGCCAGTTATATCTGGTTTGTAGTCTGACATGGCTGCAGCATGTCTGACCATGTCAGTTCTGTCCTTGGTCTGGTTTGCAACCCCTCTACTGACATAGGGGTTTATATTTAAGCTGGTGAGCTTATCTATAATGAACACGTGGGTATTGTATGGAAGCCTTTGCAAGGTCCAGCTACACTGTGTGGACCACATTGCCCTCATCAATGACCTTAATGACTGTTTCAAATGAGTCAAACATGTTTAAGGGGCAAGATCTGCACTTAAGAAAGCCACACTGGGTAGGGTCCGGTGTCAGTAAGTCCCCAATATCTTTATGTCTGCGGTACATGCTGATCTTTTCCATAGCTTTGCAGAACAAGCTTGTCAGGATTCTGGGGTGGTAGTTTGCAGTATCCATTCAGGCAACACCTTTGTTGAGAAGGACCACTGTTGTTGTACACTGCTCTTTGGGTACATATCCTGTGGTAAGGCTGACATTGAGCAGTAGTGTTATTTGGCATGCCATTCTTCTTGGAGTCCATGTTGGACTCAGCCCAGGACAACAACTCATACCATTGATGCTGTGTGTTTTGCTTTGTAGATGCTGGCTGTTACCTCAGCATCTGCAATGTCAGGGGGCCAGCAGTCTGCTGGGATAGATATTTTGCATTTTGGGGGGGGGGGGTTTGCACTGCACTTGTCAGGTTGGATGTTGGCAATATGTGTGTGTGTTTGGTATGTTGTTTGTAATATTTGAGTGATTCAGAGCATATCTGTGAATTCCCAACAAGGTTCCTACCATCAGTTAAGAAAGCCTTGTGATTATCCTTAGTGTCCTGTACAATTTGTATCTTCATAGGTTCATAGGTTCATACTAGGCTATCCGCCCTAGGGCATTTCTAAGCCTAGTCAGAGTGTGTGTGGCTTTCGCCACCCCTTGCTATGTGAATATTATGGCCATTTATGATTTACTTTACTGTGCCTCTGTCTGGACGTGACACAGTGAAGACCCCCGGTGTACATATACGATCATCCATCCACTTGGCAAGATTCCTGTTGAAGAGTGTCAGTGAGCGGCTCTGCCTAACATGGAGTGGGATTCTGTACCAGGGTGTAGGGAGCCTCTGGGTTATGTATCTGTCCCTCCAGCACATCCTATTTCATTATGTGTTGAGGTTGACATCTCTCACTCTCACAGCTCTGATGGATTTGGGTTTTCTGGGGTGGAGCATGTCCATTACTCCTGTGTTGGACATGGCCTTGTACAACAGGCATACAACGCCTCTGTGTAGGCAGTATGTGACTGCATTCAGCTGGGGTGTCTACAGCCAGGCAGCATATGACATATATTTGAGACCCTTTATCCTCTTGGTGAGGTACCTTTGAGGTCTTTCTAACTGCTGCAGGTGTCGGGTAAGGTACATCCCAAATGAGGCATTGTACTAGATTATGGGTCTGATAAGAGAACAGTATAGGGGCACAATGACCTCTGTTGATGTAGATGTGAATGCTTTCATGATGCGGTGTCCAATATAGACAGTCTTCCTAGCCACATTGTCAATGTGAGTGTCACATAACAGGTTACTGTCCACTTGTGTCCCTAGGTCCCTGATTACTCCTTCCATACATAATGGATTACCACCTATGTGGTAATTTGTGAGTACCTTGTTTGGTATTTGGTGAGACATTCATACTATCCAGTGTCTTCAGGACAGCTGGGTGGGGTTCCTGTGTGTGAGAGTGTGGTCTGTAGCATGCTACAGACTGTACAGCAGTTTTGCCTATGGTTAGTTGCACATGGGTGGTCTCCAATGCTTCGTGCATTGTCAGTTACCTGGACGTGTGGGTGTCTGTGCTGAATATGGATACTCCCCCTCCTTTTATGTTTTGGTCCAGGTTTTGGGGCCATAACGCATGATATGAGGTATAACCTGGTAGTGCTGATGTGCTGTCAGGAGCCTTGCTGCAGGTTTCTGTCGCTGCACGGACATCAATGTTCTCCATATTGGGGAGGGCCAAGGGAGCATGCATATTGAGGTTTACACGTCTGGCATTGGTCAGCATTACCCTTATGTTTCTTTCCACTTATGTTTTCTAGGGTGGTGGGTTAGTCTTTTCAGCCTTGCCTATGAAAGGCTCTATGGAGGTGGCAAAAGCCTTATCCAATATCCAGACACCCAGGGGTAACAGGTGCAAGCCATCCCTGGAACAGCAGCGTGGCTTCTCAAGCATGACATTCCAAGCAGACAGACATTGGATCCCCTTGGAATGACACAAGTAATTGTGCCACTTGTTAAAGCTGATCATTCTGTGTTTGTACTGTGGCATCATTCTTGGTGAGGGTAGGATGCTGCAAACGGTCAGTGTCATACTGGCCTGGACTACATAATCGGAGAGCTCATCTATGTCTCTTTCATGTAGTCCAGGGAGGTACATCTCAGGTCATTCACGCCAGCATGGACAATGACTGCATCATATTTCTACTTGCTTTGGGGTGACCTGCATACTTGTGTTATGTGGCATATTGTAGCAGCCTACAGGCAGCTTACTGTACCCTTTCCCTTGTTCAGTCTAGTGAGCGGGACAGCAGTGTGTCTGACTATGGAGTCACCTATTACAACTGTATCAGGCATGTTGTTTCTCCTTCTGGCCTGTGACTGTTTGGCACACCAGCTTTGTGTACTATGTGTTGCATGTGCTATGTTTGGAGGTAGTGGTTGCTTGGGTGTCTGCTTTGGAGGCCTCTGTTGATGTGGTGTGTTTGTAATTAGGGCCTCTGGGAATGTTTTTCTGTGTTTATGTCCTTGGTTTGCAGTTGTGATAAGTCTATGTGGGACTGGGTTTGTGGTGTGTGTGGTTAACTTATCCTCCTGACTAGTTTTGACAGTACTGAGTTGAGGGAGCTCAGCCTCCGGTTTGGATAAATGGTTGCATCTCTCACATATATTTGTATTTCTTGGGGGGAGTTGAGGGTTGTCTGTGTACTTGGGGCAGGTGTAACATTGCCTCAAGATTAACAGATTCAACTTGTTGTAGCTGGCCTTAGTGGATTGTATGTGTGGACATATTTTATTGCCATACTACTCATCAGTGATTACTTCCCTTTTTATGTTTGCTCTATCATGTAGTAGCTTCCTCATTCTCTTGCATGGCTTGGTAATTGCTGGAGTACACTATGCCAGATACCTGCGTGTATGGCATTGTGTCTTGGTTTTATTTGGGAGTGCATAATCCAAGCATTCCTGGCAGTGTTCATGGAATGCCTGTATAACAGGTTCTGAGGTGTGGCCCATATTTTGCACCTGCACAGGGCCTTTAATGGATTCCACTTCAGTTTGGAGGAGTGCAACTTTTGCTTTACACATGTTTTTCACTGTGGTTTTCTGGCCAGGGACTGTGGTCAGGATGTGTATATCTGGTGTGATTACTCTATGGTCTGGTCTTACCAGTGAGGGATACACTTCTCATCTTGCCATCCAGTACCCATGTTGCTGATCATCACATCCAGTATGCTTACCCCTCTTGTGGGAGTGGTACATTGTTCCTGGGCATTTTGATTTATGGATTCTAGAAACTTTTGTCCTATAGTGTTGGAGCTAGTATAATGCTCCCAGTCTATGTTTGGGTATTTTCAGTCACCCAATATAATGTGGTTTGGAGGGCTTCCTGGTGTTAGGACAGTAGTCTGTAGCAGGCTATAAACTGGGAGGCAGTTTTAGCCACTGTTACTTGACCATGGCTAGTCCATGCTGCTTCTTGTTGTGGTACCAACATGGGGGTGTGGTTATCCTTGACAATTATTGCTAGTCACCCTCCTTTTGTAGCTTGTTCCATGTTTTGAGGCTGTACAGCACAGTATGAGGTGTAACCTGGTAGTGTTAGGGTGCTGTTGTGAGCCTTGACCCAGTTTTCTGTTACAGGACAGATATCAACATTCTCCATACTGGGGGAGTTTAGACTGCATGCATCTTGCTGTTTAGACTTCTGGCATTGGGTAGCATTACATCTAGGTTCTTATCCCTTGTGTTACCTATGGAGGTAGGTTTGTGTTTTGAGCCTTACCTATTCAGGGCACGCTGTGGGTAACAACAGCCATTGCCAGTATCCATAAGGCCTGGACTGATAGGTGCATGCCAACCCTAGCAGGTGGAGCATCATGTCATGCTCAGCATGTCATCCCAGGCTGGCACACATTGGATCCCCTTTGACTAACTGCAATACTTCAGCCAATTATTGCAATTGATCATCTCATCGTCATATTGTGGCATCATGCTTGGTGAGGGTAGGATGTTAGTCAGGGTCATCAAGTGTGCATATACTACATGGTGTTACATTGCTTAACACATGGCATTCATGCCTCAGGTGGTGCTGCAGGGCTGCCTCTGTTGGATGCACATACTACACTCCCTGTACATGTTTGAGAGCAGGTTATGTCATTTTAGGCATCTCTGTTATTATATGAGTGAGTCAGAGAGGGGTATCATTCCCAGGGTTCCTACTGAGCCAGTGTATGTGCTATGCATTGCCTCTTTGCCAAGGCCAGGGCATACTGGGCATGCCTCCTTCTGCCTACTGGGGCAGGCTCAGGTTGTTCCTCCTCCGGGTCACGCTCTGCCTGTGATGGCCTTGGCAATGGTGGGGGGCTGTTTGGCCCGACCCTATGCTGGTCCTGCTGCAGTTGTTTTCGCAAGATCATATTATGTAGCATAGCACATACCATGGCAATTTGGGTACATGTAGTTGGTGAGTACTGCAAGGCTCCACCAGATGTGTCCAGACACCGGAACCATGACTTGAGCAGCCCAAACACACGCTCTATTACATTACGTGTTTGTGCTTGTGCCTCATTATGGCATTCCTGTTCAGGTGTGTGTGCGTTTCTGATGGGTGTCATCAGCCACGGCTCCAGTGCATAACCTGCATCCCCCACTAGGTGTCTATGTGTGATGTCCCCATTGGCAAATGTCTGGTACAGCTGCGTCAAATGCCAGATATGGGAATCATGGTAGCTCCCAGGGCAGCCACCACACACATTCATTATTATGCCCTGGGCATCACACACGACCTGGCAGTTGATGGAAGGGAAGCCTTTGTGGTTAATGTAGTCCCTACCCCGCTCACCAGCTGGTGCTTTGATGCGTATGTGCGTGCAGTCTATTGCACCCACTACCTCAGGGTATTCCGCTATTTGCTGGAAGAGACGCATATTGCTGGCCAATACCTCACGGGCATTGGGGAAATATACATGATCACCGACATGTGCTGGCATGGCATCCAGGAACTGGTGCAGTACCCTGGAGGCTGATGCCTGTGATATCCCCATCATATCACCAGTTGGTCTCTGGAAGGTACCTGTTGCTAGTATTCGTAGGTCAACACATACCTTGGTTTCCACTGGGATGGGTTCCCCTCTGTTGGTTCTCTGTGTGAGGCGTGGCGTGCACAGCTCAACAATTTGCTGCAGGAGGTCTCTGTCCACTCTACAGTGCTCCACTATCTCCAGCTCATGTAACCCATGGTAGGTGACCCTGAGCCTGTACACTCTTCTCCGTCTCCTCACTGTGGGTTGTCTGGCACCATTTGCATTGTCACCACCCTCAGCAAGTAGCCTTTGTTTCCTTATGACAGCTATGGCAGACCCTAGCATTTCTGCTCTGAGTTCAGCTTTTTCAGTTTTCACTTCTAATAGCTTACTCCTGTCTTGCAGTGTCTCTTGAGAGAAACACCCTGCACTGCTGTTTGCAGAGTTTTAAGTGCTTGGCTGGGCTACTATTCTGCCTGTGTAATAGCCTGCTTCTAATTGTTTTCACCTGCTAGCTTCAGCAGTATTTCCTGCTAACTTCCTACTAATTCTGTTGTTTCCTGTTTCCTTTCTGTTTCCTCAGGGGGGAGCAATGCGCATACCAGCAGAAAGACACTCACAGTGGCTTACATGCGCGCACACATGCTTACATGGTTCAGAATCTACTTATTCGGGTTACAACGCGCACACACCATTGCAAACAGTCTTACAAGTCTGCCAACAGACTCCCACATGCTCAGTCTGCCTTACAGGCGCGCACACTGCCCTACTCGTGCCTCATGGCGTGCACACGTGCGCATGCATGCCCAGCAAGAAACTTTGGTGTAAGCAACAGTGTACACCTTCCATTTCTTGACTTTCCCATGCTTATCTTGTGGCACTCCTCTTTCCATGATATGTGTCTGACATCTGTCATGTAACACTGACCTCCAATGAACTGCATTTCTTTCTGCCATTCCCCCTGTGATGTCACATATCTCCTACTCTATTCCTCCCCCTTATGTATCTCTTACACTACTCAGAATGTGCTCATTTGCCATGTGACAGTGGAATTCAGTATCCTAACACTCATTTACATCAGATTGCCTACTAAATGCTTAGTTACATGTCTTAGACTCAGCTTTCCCCCTTAGCAACCACTAAACGGTGGCCATGTTGCTTTTGGTCTGCTGGTCCCTGCATTGTAAATCCATGTATTGCATAAAACCCACATTTGTGGGTTTATAACCTTCATTTTTATGTTTTATATAGCGCAGCCAGTTTGCGCGGGGCTGCACTGCGTTTAAACATCGGCGATCGCAGAAAAAAAAATATTTATTTCTCATATTTGCATCGGGGTACCTTGCCAATGGCCACATATTTGGCCATTGGCATGCTGCCTGACACATACGCACCCTTTATTTGGAGCTGACATGGCTCCACTGTGTTATTTGCAGAAACGTACTCAGTTGTCAACTGAGTACATTTCTACAGCTAAAACAGCTCTTAAACGGGCTGCTTTGGGCTTCCTGGATCGCTAATCTACCTCATTTGCATGCCTTTCTGCTGCAAGTGAGGTGATTAGCATATTCACGCCCACTCCATGTAAGAGACATTTTAGTTGGTCTCTTACACGGAATTTCGGGCTGTTCCTGGATCATGAGGGCTGCATGGAGTCTTACACTACTCTTAGACTCCGTGCAAGCCTTTGTGAATCCTGCCCCATGTTTAAAAAAAATTGGGTCCAGGATAGCTGCTAGATTGAAATGCATGAATAGCAAACAGTCTGTGTAAATACATACTGTACAGGATACATTGTAACAAGTTCAAAAGTAATTTGTCAAGTTGTAATTTTATTACTAATTGCAATTTTATCACTGTTTTTTGGACCATCATTTTATCAGTAAAATAGTATTGGTTACCCCAGTTAGAGGAAAATGATATTAAAATATTGTATTCATACATCTAATGGATTAATATGTATATAACATTCTTTAGTACATACATCATCTTTTTTTAAATCCTCAAGTATTAAATATAATGAAATAATTGCATTCAAATATTTATTATCTAAGCCCAGTTCAGTACTTTACCAAGATGTTAATGGACAGTTCAGAGACATGACCACAATGTTATGGTTAAAATGACATTGAAACTGTATATTTTTCAGCAGTGCATAAATGCTTGCAGTAGCACATAGTTCTTGTCTCTTATAGATATTAGTCTATCTCTAATCTTTTGAAATAAAATAATTAATAAAAGTAGAGTTAATTCAACAGGTGCAAAGAGTTAATGAAAGCGTTCTAAGTCATAAATTAAATTCTGTGATTGCAAAAGAATACATTAATCAAGTTAAAAAATAAAACTAAAGCAGACAGCTCATAACTGATAAAATATTTTCACAGAATGGTCTGTAAAAGAAAAAGTTGTTAAATACATTCATTTTAGTAGTAATACTTGATATAATTGTATTAACTATGTAAAATTGCATTTTGATTTGTGTATCAAAAGAAGACTAAAGATTTTGTTTCTTAATGTGTTTTCTATAAAAATTAAAAAGAGGGAATTGTAAGATTATGCTCAACAAGATATTAAGGTTGAATGTAACTTTGCTACAAATATGCAACATAAATAAGGAATAAGATAAAGCTTGCTTAAATACAGAAACAGAGTTTAGTAATATGTGATTAGCATCCATACTAAATGACTGTGGCTTAAAAAATAAGGAACTTGCTTATGAGTGTATTACACACATCAAGAAAGCTGACTTCTTACAGACATGACAAAAGAATGTAATTTGCTTTCTTTAAAGAACTGACAACAGGACATGTTTTTCTAAGAAAGTTTAAAAATGTGCTTTTCTAATCCACAAGGCATTTCCTTGAAGACAGTTTACTTATCAGCATTTGCACAAGAACAGATGTGTCAGCAATTGCGTCATCAAGGCAGTATCTTTCCAAAACCAAGAGGGTGTGAGTTTAACTAAAAATATATATAAAGTCTGTATTAAATCCAGTTATGTTAGGGGTAATGGTAGGGACACATTTTGTCCTGAGGTAAATGTTATATCTCTCACATCATCTGTACTATATGAGAAGTAAAGTAGAACATTTTCTGAAGCTTTCACAGAAGTACATGTGGTTTATTATAAAAGTTATTGGTTATTGTTCTTAATGACAGGTGCTGCAAAGTATATTCTCTCATCAGTGTATATTCTGCAAGTTTCTGTATGCAACAGACTGTGAATGCAACTATAACCAGACTTTGATTTCAGCAGAATCCAGCCAGCAAGACTGAATGTCTTAAGACTTCAAATCCATCCCAGCAAGCATCAGAGTAACAGCACAGTGCTATGGAACAATAAAATTAATTTTTCACTAAGGAACACATACATGGCAAGTGATGCACAGCATTGGCCACACACAATAGTCACCCAGGTGACTGGATGGGGGATACAATACCCACCTGTGTGGGCAAATGCAGAAACTACAGCCCTGAGCCACAATGCAGACCATTGTCATGTGGCCTGATGCCAAGGTATACCCATTGCCTAGCCTTGTATAGCCATCTGGCACAGTCGACCACCACACACCCATGCAGACATGCACCCATGCATGTCAGTACTGGCACCCTGTGTGTTTGTGTGTGTGTTGTATGGTGCGTATGTTCACATCCACACTCACTACAACCCCCATTGGCATACTGAAGCATGCTGTCTGATGTCAGACACCTCCCCATACTCAGTGCCCATACAACCTCCGTATGACCCGTGTGGTGCATGTGATACTTGCACAGTGATGTGTTGTGGCAATCCCACTACTGACGAGTTGTAATTCTGGCCCTGCCAAGTGTGTCAATGTGTGTGCATCCCTGTGGGAGTGTGGCTGTGTTGACGCTGCCACCTGTTCATGCTGACAGGCATGTGTACATCATGTACCGTATAGCTACCGTATCCCTGTTGCAGATGTCACTCACCATCACATATATGTTCTGAGGGCTGCACAGCAGTTAACCCATGTGGTGCATCCAATAACTGCATAGAACTGTGATAGTACAACATAGTCGTCAGGAGCTTGATATTCTGTGTTGATAGGTGAGTGACACAAACATGCATTACTCAGTTGTCAACTGAGTACATTTCTACAGCTAAAACAGCTCTTAAACGGGCTGCTTTGGGCTTCCTGGATCGCTAATCTACCTCATTTGCATGCCTTTCTGCTGCAAGTGAGGTGATTAGCATATTCACGCCCACTCCATGTAAGAGACATTTTAGTTGGTCTCTTACACGGAATTTCGGGCTGTTCCTGGATCGCGAGGGCTGCATGGAGTCTTACACTACTCTTAGACTCCGTGCAAGCCTTTGTGAATCCTGCCCCATGTTTAAAAAAAATTGGGTCCAGGATAGCTACTAGATTGAAATGCATGAATAGCAAACAGTCTGTGTAAATACATACTGTACAGGATACATTGTAACAAGTTCAAAAGTAATTTGTCAAGTTGTAATTTTATTACTAATTGTAATTTTATCACTTTTTTAGACCATCATTTTATTAGTAAAATAGTATTGGTTACCCCAGTTAGAGGAAAATTATATTAAAATATTGTATTCATACATCTAATGGATTAATATGTATATAACATTCTTTAGTACATACATCATGTTTTTTAAATCCTCAAGTATTAAATATAATGAAATAATTGCATTCAAATATTTATTATCTAAGCCCAGTTCAGTACTTTACCAAGATGTTAATGGACAGTTCAGAGACATGACCACAATGTTATGGTTAAAATGACATTGAAACTGTATATTTTTCAGCAGTGCATAAATGCTTGCAGCAGCACATAGTTCTTGTCTCTTATAGATATTAGTCTATCTCTAATCTTTTGATATAAAATAATTAATAAAAGTAGAGTTAATTCAACAGGTGCAAAGAGTTAATGAAAGAGTTCTAAGTCATAAATTAAATTCTGTGATTGCAAAAGAATACATTAATCAAGTTAAAAAATAAAACTAAAGCAGACAGCTCATAACTGATAAAATATTTTCACAGAATGGTCTGTAAAAGAAAAAGTTGTTAAATACATTCATTTTAGTAGTAATACTTGATATAATTGCATTAACTATGTAAAATTGCATTTTGATTTGTGTATCAAAAGAAGACTAAAGATTTTGTTTCTTAATGTGTTTTCTATAAAAATTAAAAAGAGGGAATTATAAGATTATGCTCAACAAGATATTAAGGTTGAATGTAACTTTGCTACAAATATGCAACATAAATAAAGAATAAGATAAAGCTTGCTTAAACGCAGAAACAGAGTTTAGTAATATGTGATTAGCATCCATACTAAATGACTGTGGCTTAAAAAATAAGGAACTTGCTTATGAGTGTATTACACACACATCAAGAAAGCTGACTTCTTACAGACATGACAAAAGAATGTAATTTGCTTTCTTTAAAGAACTGACAACAGGACAAGTTTTTCTAAGAGAGTTTAAAAATGTGCTTTTCTAATCCACAAGGCATTTCCTTGAAGACAGTTTACCTATCAGCATTTGCACAAGAACAGATGTGTCAGCAATTGCGTCATCAAGGCAGTATCTTTCCAAAACCAAGAGGGTGTGAGTTTAACTAAAAATATATATAAAGTCTGTATTAAATCCAGTTATGTTAGGGGTAATGGTAGGGACACATTTTGTCCTGAGGTAAATGTTATATCTCTCACATCATCTGTACTATATGAGAAGTAAAGTAGAACATTTTCTGAAGCTTTCACAGAAGTACATGTGGTTTATTATAAAAGTTATTGGTTACTGTTCTTAAAGACAGGTGCTGCAAAGTATATTCTCTCATCAGTGTATATTCTGCAAGTTTCTGTATGCAACAGACTGTGAATGCAACTATAACCAGACTTTGATTTCAGCAGAATCCAGCCAGCAAGACTGAATGTCTTAAGACTTCAAATCCATCCCAGCAAGCATCAGAGTAACAGCACAGTGCTATGGAACAATAAAATTAATTTTTCACTAAGGAACACATACATGGCAAGTGATGCACAGCATTGGCCACACACAATAGTCACCCAGGTGACTGGATGGGGGATACAATACCCACCTGTGTGGGCAAATGCAGAAACTACAGCCCTGAGCCACAATGCAGACCATTGTCATGTGGCTCGATGCCAAGGTATACCCATTGCCTAGCCTTGTATAGCCATCTGGCACAGTCGACCACCACACACCCATGCAGACATGCACCCATGCATGTCAGTACTCACACCCTGTGTGTTTGTGTGTGTGTTGTATGGTGCGTATGTTCACATCCACACTCACTACAACCCCCATTGGCATACTGAAGCATGCTGTCTGATGTCAGACACCTCCCCATACTCAATGCCCATACAACCTCCGTATGACCCGTGTGGTGCATGTGATACTTGCACAATGATGTGTTGTGGCAATCCCACTACTGACGAGTTGTAATTCTGGCCCTGCCAAGTGTGTCAATGTGTGTGCATCCCTGTGGGAGTGTGGCTGTGTTGACACTGCCACCTGTTCATGCTGACAGGCATGTGTACATCATGTACCGTATAGCTACCGTATCCCTGTTGCAGATGTCACTCACCATCACATATATGTTCTGAGGGCTGCACAGCAGTTAACCCATGTGGTGCATCCAATAACTGCATAGGACTGTGATAGTACAACATAGTCGTCAGGAGCTTGATATTCTGTGTTGATAGGTGAGTGACACAAACATGCTTAGGTTTTACTCTCTCACCCCTTCCTGACTTGTCTTTGCCTCTGTCTTACCCTCCCACTCCCTCTCTGGTGGATGTGTAGATCTACACCTGCTTTGCTTAGGCAGCAGCATGTGTATTTTAAATGATGCTCATGTTCAGCTGATGGCCTCTGCATGAATTGCAACCCTACCCTAGCTGATTGCATGTGGAACAGCTGTGGTAACATTCCCATAGCCAATTGCATGGAAACACACTCCAATATCTAGAAACATCATGTTGGTGTTGGCTCTTTTCAT
>NC_056728.1:785479544-785508349 GCF_019279795.1 Protopterus annectens
CCCCCCATACACTGACTTACAGGGGCATATGACACTGTTACATACACTGACCTCTAGACTGCAGAGGTGCACACATGTGCTGTGCAGATGAAGCCCACATATATATATGGTGCATATGTTCTGTACACCATTATTTATTGACATCATACCTGATAAGCCAGTCAGATAACAGACTGTTGGACATGTTGTGTGTAGTAGGGGTTGTTTCTAATGACATTACTTGGACATTCCATGTTTGTGTGTACAGTACTGTGGTCTGTGTACATAAGGCAGGGGTCTGCAACCTTCACTATCCAAAGATCCAGTCCTGACCCCTCTCCTACCAAACTAAATTCATTGGGAGGCACAACAGCTATCTGACTTCTAAAATGGAGACAGCAGAGCATATATGGTTTCATATATAGTTATATTAGATATAAAATAACAAAGTGTATAACAACAATACCTAACATATGTCTATAATTGTGTTTGTGTGTTGTGATTGCTTGATCACTCTGTGTGTGTGTGTGTGTGTGTGTGTGTGTGTGTGTGTGTGTGTGCTGTGCTGTAGAGTGTCCATTAATCATTAGAGGTACAGGGAGCTACTACAGCAGGGTGGAAGAGACACATGTGGCTCCAGAGCCGTAGGTTGCAGACCCCTGAGTTAGGATGATTGACAACAGTATGTGTATTGTGCTTACGAACCTTGGGCTCTGTACCGATTGTGGTAGACGCCATTGTTCTCAGTCCTGTTCTGTCTGATGTTACATGCTGCTCCAGTGTATAGTACCCTACTGGCTCACATGTCTGTAGGGCCAGACATACACGTGTCCCATACCACAGGCAGCCATCGGACCACACTGTGCCATGACCAGTGTATGTAGGGTTAGTGTGTGCGTGGCACATATGAGGATGGTGTTTATCAGACAGTCGTTACAGTGTCCTATTAAGCTTGTGTATCATATGTGGCTGTGGCTGCATTGACATTGGATGTGGTTATGCCTTTTCTTACAGGTGTCTGCTACGCTGTGTTGTGACCTGCATGTCAAGCCCGCTATAATCACAGGTACGTATATTCCCCCATACAATATGTAGTCCAGTGTTGTGGCAGTCTGCCTGTAGTTTGCCCAGTGCTTTGTGACATGCCTAGCAGCCTACTGTAATTACCCAGTGTGCTGTTATGTCCAATTATTTGCCAAACATACTGCTGCCAGGCCAGCATAACTGTTGTGTGTTTCTGACAAAGCAGTGGTATGCTGTACAGATGTATGTCACTATCTACTGACTAGTATGTTTCCATGTGAACTCAGCACCACCAAGTATTATGTGTCTGGACAGACTGTCGTGTGTGTGTGCATATACTGTGTGGGTGTATGTACCCCAGTATTGTCATGATATACCCATGTACATGGCTAGTAACATCCATATTGGGAGGCATGGTCTACATGTCTCACATAAAGGGGACATGTGTACACTTCTGGACTGACCACAGAGGGCCAGACTGTCCACATATATTGGTCATATCCCTGCTGTAGTCCACTTGATCATTACTGTGCTAGCAGTGGTACTGTGCTATGATGCCCTTAGGATGTCTGTCCATAGGCCATGGTACACGTCTACAGCAGATATGACCTCCCACACCCAACATGTCTGTTAAGACACCCCTATGACAGTAGCAACAGTCTACATATATACCTGCAATACATCCATGACATCCCCTTGCACTACAGAGTTGGGACTACTAGTGCTGAGGCAGGACTCCAGTCCATGTTCTGGACATATGGTAAACATATATGTGTACACATATAGGTTCATAGGTTCATAGGTAGGTACTAGGCTATTGGCCCTAGGGTCTATATAAGCCTAGCCAAACGGTACCCTGGCTTTTGCCACCCAAGAAAATTATTTTCCTGTGCCCCTGTCAAGCAGAGCCACAGAAGTGATCTCCAGGGTGAATTTCCTATCTCCCATCCAATCATCAAGATTTTTCTTGAAGAGTGCTAATGAGGAGTTTTGTTTGATATAGATAGGTAGTTTGTTCCAGAGTATGGGAAGTCTCTGGGGCAGGAATCTATCCCTCCAGCATGTTCTGTTTATTGTGGTGACAAGGTTTAGGTCCCTAGAGCATGTAGCTCGGAGGGATTGGGATTTCTTTAAGTGGAGCATGTCCAACAGCTCTGGGTTTGACATAGTTTTGTATGTTAGGCAGAGATCACCTCTGAGTAGGCGATATGTGACAGAGTAAAGCTAGAGTTTTTTGAGATGGTCTGCGTAGGGCATCTGTTTGAGGCCAGTAATCCTCTTTGTGAGTTATTTCTGTGGCCTTTCCAGTTGTTGTAGATGTCTTGTGAGGTACATATCAAAAGGGGCGTTGTACTCTATAATGGGTCTAATGAGTGATGAGTAGAGGGGAACAATGACCTCTTTTTTCCTGGATGAGAAACCTTTTGTGATGAGGTGTGCCACATAGAAGGATTTCCTGACTACTGTGGTGATGTTATTATCAATGGAGAGACTGCTGTCTACCTGGGTCCCAAGGATTCATCACACTTTCGGTGTTAAGTAGACTACCTCCTATGTCGTAGTGCATGGGTACAGAGTTTTTACCAATAGGGATGACAATGCACTTTTTGGCATTGAGCTTGAGGCCATGGCCTTGACACCAGGTATCTGTCTAAGTGAGGTCCTTTTGTAGGATGTCCACATCATTAGAAGTTTTGATTATGGCTCCTAGTTTGCAGTCATCTGCGAACTTCGTTAGTCAAAGACCTTCTGTGCTAGCCTGTACTTCGGAGAAGTAGATACCAAACAGGACAGGAACTATGACTGAACCCTGTGGTACTCCACTTGTCACTGGTCTGAAGTTGGATTTAGAGACTGTTACTTTCACAGTGTGGGTTCTGTCAGTGAGCCAGTTGGCAACCCATCTTGTGACATAGTGATTTATACCTAGTTTAGTGAGTTTGTCTATAATTCTAGAGTAGGGGATTATGTCGAAAGCCTTGGTGAGATCTAGATAGGCTGTGTGTACCACCTTACCCTCATCTACAGCTTTGGTGACAGCTTAAAAGAAGTCTATCAGGTTTAGGAGACATGATCTGCCTTTTACAAACCCAAACTGGGTAGGGTCCAGAGTTTGGAGATTACCAGTGTCATTGTTTATAAGTTCCATTATGATACGCTCCATAGCCTTGCAGACCAGGCTCGTCAGGCTAATGGGGTGGTAGTTCCCGGGGTCCGCGGTGGCTCCCCGTTTGTGGAGTGGGATAACCATTGCTGTGCACCATTCAGTGGACACAAAGCCTGAGGTGAGGCTATGATTGAACATGGTACTTAGCTGGGGTGCCAGTTCGTTCTGTAGTTAATGTAGAATGTAGCCTGGGATATTGTCAGGTCCCATGGATGCTGTGTTCTTGGCTTTGGAGAGTGTGTTTTTTACCTGTGCAGCCATGATTACAGGTACTTTGCATTCTTCCGGTATAGAGATGGGCCCTTTAAGAGATGAGAGAGGGGTAAAGTTAGCACTAAACCTATCTGCCAGGATGTTGGCAATATTAGTTGGTTCTGTATATTTAGTGCCATTGTGCTGTAACTCAGAGCAGATCTGAGTGTTGCCATTGAGATTCTTGACATAGCTATAGAATGCTTTGTGGTTGTCTTTAGAATCAGTGGTGATTTTGTTTTCATAACTAGCTTTGGAGGATTTTATGAGGGATATATGGAACATATCAATGTGGACACTGTAATCAGTGCCCACACATTAGTAACAAGATGGAAATTTTTGGTATCAACAAGGGACATTAATATAACTGCCTCTGGATATTTTAATTTTAACTGTGATACACAGGGAGTGGTGTATTTAGCTACGTGTTTGGAATGTAAGTCATATTATGTGGGGAAGACTGAGAGGGCATTAAAAAAGAGAATTTATGAGCATATTTACGAGATATCTAAGAGAAAAGAAACAAATGCTCTGTTCAAACACACGTTCATAGGTTCATAGGTTCATAGGTTCATACTAGGCTATCTGCCCGAGGGCATTTACAAGCCTAGCCCATCGTTTTGTGGCTTAGGCCACCCCTTTAGTATGGGGAACTATACCCATTATTTTTCTGTGCCTCTGTCGAGCAGTGACACTGAGGTAATCCCTGGGGTATATCTGCGATCTCCCATCCATTGGTCAAGATTTCTCTTGAACAAGGCCAGCGAGGTGCTCTGCCTCACATGTACCGGGATTTTGTTCCACAGCATAGGGAGTCTTTGGGTGATGAATCTATCCCTCCAGCACGTCCTATTAATAGCCGTGTCAAGGTTTAAGTCTCCGCCCTTGTGGCTCTGATGGATCTAGATTTTTGAGGTGAAGCATATTCATCAAATCTGGGTTTGACATGGCCTTGTATGTTAGGCAAAGGTCACCTCTGAGCAAGCGGTAAGCGACTGAATAGAGCTGGAGTTCTTTCAGTCGGGCAGCATAGGACAGATTTTGAGACCCTTTATCCTTTTGGTGAGGAACTTTGTGGCCTCTCCAGCTGCTGCAAGTGTCGGGTCAGATACATTCGAATGGGGCATTGTACTCAATCATTGGTCTGATGAGTGATGAGTAAAGGGAGACTATGACCTCCCTTGATCTAGATGAGAATCCCTTCATGATAAGGTGGGCAATGTAGAAGGTCTTCCTAACTACTTTAGCTACATGGGTGTCGAATGACAGACTACTATCAACCTGGGTCCCCAGGTCCCTGATAACTTCTTCTGTGCTCAGTGGATTGCCACCTATTTGGTAGCTAGGGGTAACCTTGTTTTTCCCCAGGGTATGACTATGCATTTTGTGGCATTTAACTTTAGGCCGTGGCTCTGGCACCAGTTATCCGTTTCTGTGAGACCCTTCTGAAGGATATCTGTGTCAGATGTGTTTTCTACTATGGCGCCCAGTTTGCAGTCATCTGCAAACTTTGTCAGCCATAACCCTCCTGTGTTTGCTTGTACTTCGGAAAAGTAGATGCCAAACAAGAGTGGGCCCAGGACTGAGCCCTGTGGGACACCACTTGTGACAGGCTTTGAGTCTGACATGGCGCCAGCAGCTCTGACCCTGTGGGTTCTGTCACTCAGCCAGTTTGCAACCCATCTTGTGATGTATGGGTTGACATTTAAGCTGATGAGTTTTTCAATGATACCCGAATGGGGTATTGTATCGAAGGCCTTAGCCAGATCGAGGTAGGCTGTATGGACTGCCTTTCCTTCATCAATGGCTTTGGTGACTGTTTGAAAAAGTCAACCAAGTTTAAAAGGCATGATCTGCCTTTGACAAAGCCAAACTGGGTTGGATCCAAAGTCTGCAAATTCCCTATGTCTTTATTTATGAGGTCCATTATGATCCTCTCCATGGCTTTGCAGATAAGGCTTGTCAAGCTAATGGGCGGTAATTTCCAGGGTCGGTGGAGGCACCGCCTTTGTGAAGTGGTACCACAGTTGCAGTGCGCCACTCCTGGGTACGTATCCAGAGGTAAGACTTTGATTAAACAGCTGTCCTAGCTGTGGGTTTAATTCCTCATTGAGTTCATGGAGCACACAGCCGGGGACACCATCAGGTCCCATGGATGCTGTGTTTTTGCTTTGGAGAGAGCAGTTCTCACTTGGGCGCTCCAGATGTTTGGGGGCTGCCATCGTTTGGTATAGATATCTGTCCTTTTTGGGGGAGGGGAGAAGTTTGCACTGAACCTGTCAGCCAGTATGTTGGCAATGTCTGTAGGATCAGTAATCTTCACATCATTTTGAACTAGCTCTGAGCATATCTGGGAGTTTCCTCCCAGGTTTCTAACATAGCTAAAGAAGGCCTTATGATTGTCTTTTGAGTCTTTAGCTATTTTCTCTCGAAATTTGCTTTGGATGATTTTATGAGAGCTCTTAGTTTTTACTTATAGTGATCAAGGGTGTCTTACCTTTTAAGGATTTTGCTCTATCTTGTAGTAGCTTCCTCCTTTTGTTGTAGAGTTTGTTTATGGCTGGGGTCCACCAGACTGGATGCTTGCCTTTGGTACAAAGAGTCTTTGTTTTGCTTGGGATTGCCTTATCCATGCAGTCCTGCAGGTGCTGGTAGAAGGCATTTGTAAGTGATTCAGCGGCTTGAGTACTGTTTTCCGCCGGCTCGGGGGCCTTAAAGGAGACCACACTAGTCTTTAGAAGTGTGAAGTCGGCTTTTGAGAAGTTCTTTACTGTGGTCTTTTTATTTCAGGTGGGGTGGGATGAGGACCTCCAGCGAGATTAGTTTGTGGTCTGATCTCACCAGTGAGGGTACACCTCCGGTGTTGAACATTGTGCTCCCATGTTCGTGATGATGAGATCAAGTATGTTATCTCCTCTTGTGGGGATGGTGACTAGTTGTTCCATGGCATTTGAGTTTATGAATTCCAGGAACTTTTGGGCTAGGGTGTTTGGGCTTGAGTAGTGTTCCCAGTCTATATTAGGGTAATTGAAGTCACCTAGTATGATGGTGTTTGGTGATACATTTATCCTCTAGTGTTTTCAGGAAGGCCATGTGAGGTTCCTGAGTTTGTGAGGTGGCCTGTAACATGCTACAATTTGCAGAGCAGTCTTGCCTATGGTTAATTGCACCTGGATGGTCTCCGATGCATCGTGCGTTGCCACCAGTCTTGAGGTGTGGGTGTCCTTGATGAATATGGATACCCCCTCCTTTCTTGGTATTGTCCAGATTTTGGGGCCAGAACGCATGATATGAGGTAAAACCTGATAGCGGGGTGCTCTCAGGAGCCTTGAACCAGGTTTCTGTCACAGCACAGACATCGATGTTCTCCATACTGAGAAGGGCCTCGAGTGCGTGCATTTTGAGATTTAGACTTCTGGCATTGAGCAGCATTACCCTTAGTTTTTCCTTTTTGTGTTCTAGGGTGGTAGGTTTAGAATTTGAGCCTTGCCTAAAAAGGCACTATGGGGTGGCAAGAGCCTTTGCCAATATCCGGAATCCCAGGGGTGACAGGTGCAAGCCGTCCCTTGCGAAGCAGCGTGGCTTGTCCAGCATGTCATCCCAGGCAGACAGACACTGGATCCCCTTTGAATGACACCAGTGTTTAAGCCAATTGTTAAAGCTGATCATCTTATCTCTGTATTGTGGCATCATTCTTGGTGAAGGTAGGATACTGCTCAAGGTCAGGGTCATACCTGTCTGGGCTACATAATCAGAGAGCTCCTCAATGTCTCTTTTCATGTAGTCCAGGGAGTGCGTCTCAGGTCGTTTACACCAGCGTGGACAATGACTGAATCATATTTGTACCTGCTGTTGAGAGACCTGAGTGCTTGCGTTATGTGGCGGATTCTAGCGCCCGACAGGCAGCTTACTGTGACCTTCTCCTTACTCAGTCTGGTGAGCGGGACGTCAGTGTGTCTGACTATGGAGTCACCAATGACTAGTGTGTCTGGCATTGTGTTTGGCCTTAAGGGCTGTGACTGTTTGACACTCTGACTGTGAGGTCTATGTGTTGCAGGTGTTGTGTTCTGAGGTGGTGGTTGTTTGGGTGTCTGCTTTGGTGGCCTCTGCTGTTTTGGTAGATTTTGATCAGAGCCTCAGTATGTCTTTGTGTGTTTATGTGTATGATTTGAGGTTGTAATGGTAATATGTGAGACTGGGTCTATAGTGTGTGTGGTAACTTCTCCTCCTGACTGGTCTTGCCAGTCCTATGTTGAGAGAGCTCAGCCTCCAGTTTGGCGTGTAGTTGCATCTCGCATGTATTTGTGTTTTGTGGGAGGAGGAGAGGGTTGTCTGTGTACATGAGGCAATTGTAACATTGCCTCAATATTCCCAGGTTCACCAGCTGAGCAGGAGAGGACACTAGCAACTGATCCCTCGACATGCTAGAAGGAATAGACAAAAAACTTTAAAAAGATTCCGGGGACGTGGGTGACCGAGAAATGGGGGTTGCCTTTTGGGGTACTATCTATGACAAGAGTGCCGTATCAAGGTAATAAGTACTGTAGGAGCAAGTGCTACGTTTAACAGATAGAGAATAGTCTACTTGGAGTCAAGTAGAGATGATTATAGGAAACGCTGATTAGATCAGTAGTATAGTTCGAGGAAGGTAGTTTTAAGGAAAATTTGAAGAGTGGACTTTAGGTAGCCGAATAGTTTAAACCTGCTTAACCGGCTGCCCTAGTGTGCAACAGTAGCAACTCCGCTTAAATCGGGCTAAATCGGGCTAAATTGCGCTAAAGCGTGCTTTATAGCAGGGGCTGGATAAGACAGGAAATGACCCAAATTGGCCAACAAACCACAAGTCACTGCCCTAAACCACTCCTCCGAGGACAAATGAAGGAGTTATGGAAATGACCCTAGTGGCCAATAAAACTACAGTTTCAAGTCAGTAACCACCTCTCCGGGGCAGGAAGCTGCTCAATGTTAGTCACTCCCACTGATAAACACAGAGACCCTCCTTCAGCCCAAGCAAAAATGGCCTCACAGAAACTTTCAAACAGTTCAGGAACAGCAAGCCTGTAACTGAACTTTTTAACTCTCAGAAAAGTGGGAAAAAAGCAAGATTTTTTTGTTTTGTTTTTTACAGAGATAGCAGAGGTTCACAAGTAATATCAAGTTATAACAGTGCAGTAAATGACCCCACACAAGAGTGCTAGGTCAAGGACAGAAAATATGCAAGTTTTAAGAAAAAAAGATTTAAAATTAAGTGCAAACAGGAAATTCAGCAAACAGCTTTTGGTTGTGCTCTAAATACAGCTACTAATACAGAAATCAAGTTTAACAAGCCAGAAAATGCTCAAGCTAGGCAGCTATGCAGAAAAACTTAGCAAATAAACAGAGAAAAATACTTAAAATCTCAAAAGTGGCTCCTTCTTCTCTCAGCGTTTTTCCTCTTGAGGGTGCTTCACCAACAGCCAACAAGCCTGAAAGACGCTCAAACCACGAGGCAACTAGGTTTTAAGAGAGGAAGATGAAGGAGTTATGGAAATGACCCCTAGTGGCCAATAAAACTACAGTTTCAAGTCAGTAACCACCTCTCCGGGGCAGGGAAGCTGCTCAATGTTAGTCACTCCCACTGATAAACACAGAGACCTCCTTCAGCCCAAGCAAAATGGCCTCACAGAAACTTTCAAACAGTTCAGGAACAGCAAGCCTGTAACTGAACTTTTTAACTCTCAGAAAAGTGGGAAAAAGCAAGATTTTTTTGTTTTGTTTTTACAGAGATAGCAGAGGTTCACAAGTAATATCAAGTTATAACAGTGCAGTAAATGACCCCACACAAGAGTGCTAGGTCAAGGACAGAAAATATGCAAGTTTTAAGAAAAAAACGATTTAAAATTAAGTGCAAACAGGAAATTCAGCAAACAGCTTTTGGTTGTGCTCTAAATACAGCTACTAATACAGAAATCAAGTTTAACAAGCCAGAAAATGCTCAAGCTAGGCAGCTATGCAGAAAAACTTAGCAAATAAACAGAGATTGTAATAATGCCAAATTCACCTTCTTTGTATTGGAACAGGTCAAAAGAGAAATAAGAGGGGGCCCTTGGGAAGAAAAATTAGAATTTAAGGAGCTCTGGTGGCAAATTTTATTAGATGCTACTAATTTCCCAGGGCTTAATGACCACATTTCCCTAACCTCAGTGTTAAAACTAAGAGCAGCCTAGATTTAGTTTCATTTGTAATTGCTCTTTTAGGTCAGCAGATGGTGCTAGTAGGCTAGGAATGAATTTTTCATGAAACAAAGACTACAAAAGGTTTTAAAAGGTATAAATATTTAGTAGTTTTTATTATATTTGTATTTATTTATTTAATGTGGTTTTAAATAAATCATTGAGTGATCATGAATTTTAAACTAATGAAGAAGGGAGTTTTTTTAAAATCAAATATCGAAGTGTGTTTTAATAGTTGTAAATGGTAACTTCAAATGAGCCTTGTAAACAGATGTTTTCAATGTTAATTATGAATTTAATGAATTTTATTGGTCGGCACAGACCACATGTGAGTATATTAGGTGATTTTAAATTACATTTGTTAGTCTGAAGAAGTCTTACATGTTTGTGGAGACGAAAACGCATTGTGGATGTTAACAGCGTTTACGTTTTGCAGTGATTAGTTTTCTGTGCTTGCAATAAAGTGTGTTGGTCATCGCTGGTGAACTGCTTCCGTGGTTATTGGATTTATTGATTTTATGAGGGATCTCAACTTCTTACTGAGGCTGACCACGGAGTTCCGCCAATCATGGGATTTTACTCTTTTTTGCAACAGTTTCTTTCTTCTGTTGTAGAGTTTGTTTGTGGCAGGGGACCAGCAGATTGGCTTCCTTTTTTTGGAGGATAGCATCTTGGCTCTGTTAGGGATTGCATGATCCATGCACTCATGTAAGTGCTTATAAAGTGCAATTGTATAGGATTCAGCAGTCGTATCTCTATTGTCCGTCAGCATGGGTGTCGTGAAGTTTGCCACTTTTGTCTTTAGAAGCGTGACGTTGACTTTGGAGAATTTTTTTATGGTGGTTTCCCTAATGGGGGGTAGGATGTGGATGTCTAGGGTGATTTGCTTGTGGTAGGATCTGACCAACGAGGAATTGACCTCTGGTGTGGAACACCGGTTGCCCATGTTGGTAATGACCAGGTCTAGGATATTGCTGCCCCTGGTGGGGGTGTGGATAAGTTGATCCAAGGCATTGGAATATATGAATTCCAGAAAACGTTGAGCACAAGAGTTGGTACATGAGTAGTTTTCCCAGTTAATGGTGGGGTAGTTGAAATCACCCATTATTAGGGTGTTAGGTTGTACCTTCATATTTTCCAGTGTATCAAGAAATGAGGAGTGGGAATCTTTGGGCATGGTGGGGGATCTGTAGCAAGCTACAATTTGCATTGCAGTCTTGCCAAGAGTTAGTTGCAGTTGGATAATCTCAGATGCATTATGCTGAGCAACTAGCCTGGAGGTGTGGATATCTTTAATGAATATGGACACGCCTCCGCCTTTAGTGCTTCAGTCCAGGTTAGGTGGCCAAAAGGTGTGGTTCTGGAACCCAGGACTATGTACACTATAATCATAGCACTTAACCACTAAGCCATCAAAGCTGTAACTATATCCACATATGTATATAGACATATACATATTCACATACATATATGGACATATACATATCCACATACATATATGGAGATATATATGTACACATATATGTATATATATATATATATATATATATATATATATATATATATATATATATATACATATAAACACTCACACATATACATATACACAGCAATGACTTCAACAAGTGGCTAAGCATCATTCAAAGGGGATCCGGTATCTGTCTGCCTGGGACGACATGATTTACAAACCACGATGCTTTGCTAGAGATGGTCTGCACCTGTTGCACCTGGGATTCAGGTTACTGGCTACAGCTCTTGGCACCCCCATAGTGCCTTATCTAGGCAAGCTTCAAAGGAGAAAACCACCACTGTAACAGATACAAGCATGCAAAACTGAAAATAGTGCGACTCAATGCTAGAAGTCTAAACCTAAAAAGGCATACTCTTGAGGCACACCTACAAATGGAGAACATCGATATCTGTACATTAACTGGGACCTGGTTCAACACTCCAGAGAACAAACCTGTAATGCCTGGCTACAACCCTTATCACACATTTCGGGCAACACACCAAGACCACAACACTACAGGTGGAGGAGTGTCCATATTCACCAAGGTTATTCACACCTCCAGCCTAGTTCCCAGCACAATGCATCTGAGAATCTCCAGATGCAACTAACACTAGGTAAGACTGCAATCCAAATTGTAGCTTGCTACAGATCCCTCTCCATTCCCCAAGATTCTCACTACACCGTTATGCACAGACTGGGCAATATAAAGATACAACCAAACACCATAATACTGGGTGATTTCAACTATCCTGCCATTAACTATGAAAACTACTCAGGTACCAACACCTTTTACCAGCGGTTCCTGGAATTCATACATTCCACCCCCCTGGATCAACTAATCCATTGCCCAACCAGGGTCTCCAATATCCTATACCTGGTCATTACCTTCATGGGAGAAAGATGCTCCACACCAGTGGTCACCCTCTCATTAGTCAGGTCTCTCCATAAGCTGATCACCGTTGACATCCATATCCCACCCCCACCTGCCAGTAAGGAAACCTCCATAAAAACCCTTTCCAAAGCCAACGCCATGCTACTAAAGTCAGAAGTGACAAACTTCATGACACCCATGGAGATGGGAGCTGAAAGTGCAACTGGTGAATCCAACATTAAGGTACTGTATGAGCACATCCACTTGTCCATGAATTGTGCAATCCCAAATAGAACCAAGGCGCTGTCCTGCAAAAAAGGAAGCCAATCTTGTGCTCCATTGCCATAAACAAACTATACAACAGAAGGAAGAAAGTGTTGCAGAAAAAAGGATAATCCCATAATGCAAACTGCTCCCTTACCAGCCTTAGTATAAAGTTGATATCCCTCAAAATCCACCAAAGCTTGTTACATAAATATAATTGCCATAGTTTACAAAGACAACCACAAGGCATTCTATAGTTATGTCCAGGATCTAAACGGCAATGCTCAAAACTACTCTTAGCTACAACAGAATGGCATTAAATATACTGATTCCAAGGAGTTTGCCAATTTCCGGGCAGATCGATTTAGTGCCACGTTCACCCTCCTCTCACTCCCTAAAGGGCCAATCTCAGTACCAAAAGATTGCCAAATTCCAGTAATCATGGCCACACAGGTGGAAACCACACTATCCACTGCTAGGAATACAGCATTCATGAGACCAGATGACATCCTGGGCTGTGTACTACATGAACTACAAAATAAACCTGCATCTCACCTAAGTACCATGTTCAATCATAGCCTCACCTCAGGCTTTGATCCCACTGAGTGGCACACAGCTATAGTTATCACACTCTACAAGGGGGAATCCACCTTGGATCATGGGAACTACTGTCCTGTTAGTCTGACATGCATGATATGCAAGGGCATAGAATGCATTATCATGCAACTTATAAACAAAGGCAATGGCAACCAGCAAACACTGGACCCCACCCAGGATGGGCTGGTGAAGGGCCGATCTTGTCTCCTGAACCTGATTGACTACTTTGAATCAGTCTCTGGAGCTGTGGAAGAGAGTAAGACGGTCCACACAGCCTATCTGGACTTGGCCAAGGCCTTTGACAACATCCCCCACTCTGGAGACATAGTTAAACTTATGAAGCTGGCCATAAACTCCTGCATCACTTGATGGGTTGCCAACTGACTTACTGACGGAAACCAGACTGTAAAAGTAGGCAAGTCCAATCCCAGCTCCAGACAAATGACAAGTGGAGTAACTCAGGGTCTATCCTGGGACAGCTCTTGCTTGGCATCTACTTCTCTGAAGTACAGGCCAACACTACAGAACTCTGGCTAACAAAGTTCACAGATGACTGCAAACTGGGAGCCATTATTGCATCCCCAAATGATGTGGATATTCTACAACATGGCTTTACAGAAACAGATGCTTGGTGCCAGAGCCATGAGCTCCAGCTTAATGGCAAGTAATGGATAGTTATCTCCTTTGCAAATACCATGAACCCATGAATTACCACATAGGTGGCAGTACACTAAACATCGAAAGTGTGCTGACAGACATAGGGACACAGGTGGACAGTGGTCTCACCTTCATTAACCACATTGCCACAACAGTAAGGAAATCCTTCTATGTGGCACACCTCATCACTGAGGGCTTTACATCCAGAAAAAAGGAGGTAATTGTCTCACTGTACTCATCCCTCATTACACCCAGTATAGAGTACAAAGCCCCATTTGGTATGTACCTCACAAGACATCTGCAACAGCTGGGAAGGCAGTGGAAATACCTCACTATAAAAATCACAGGCCTGAAGCAGATGGCCTATTTTGACCATCTAGAAAACCTCCAGCTATACTCTGTGGCATATCGTCTACACAGAGGCTATCTCTGCGTAACATACAAGGCTATGTCAAACCCTGGGAACTGACATCTGTAATAAGTGTATGTAATGCCATGTACAGTACATGCATCTATGTGCTGTCATTACAGTAGCAAAGGGTTTTGAGTATCATTTCTGGGACACACAATTATATGAGACCTGCACAGCACTGTTTTCCATGTGAATGTATTACATGCAGGGGTAGCAACCCAGGGTATGGGCTGTCACACTGGCATGTAGTGTAACATGGCATTACTACTGTTGACAGTGGTGTCCCAGGGAAGGGTAGATTGCTAACATTACTGCTGATAACAAGCACACCTGTGGGCATAGCTGCACTCTGAGGCTTCACTGTTGTGTTCCTCATGTGTGGGCTGTGTCACCGTATATATCCCCTACTGGATAATAGTCAGACATGTGGAATGTAACTGTAGAGTACCGTCTGTACAGCACATGTTCGTGAGGGCTTACAACATGTAGTAATGGCATACATATTGTTGTCAAATATCCATCTGTTGACACATTCATCCTACTGCATAGCTACTCACCAAACTGGTGTCTGTCAGTCCCTCTACAGATGTGCAGATGGCAGGTATCCAGCTGGGATACGTACAGACAACTTATGCTTGATAGACATGTCTGGTCAGCTGTGTACTACTTGTCACATATAGGAGACAATGCCCTGTATGGACCACATGCCACGGGTACCTACACTACACTACCACAGTCAACTGAACATGCTTGGGTACAGGTCTCCATCACAGACACTAACCATGTGTTGTAATACATGTTGCATACATGTCAGCTGGATCACCTCAGTGGACATGTGCAGAAGGCACCCAGAGGATTGGCTGATGCGTGTCACTCTCACCCTGATGGTCACTAATGTGTTGTCTGTCGATAGATTGCCTGCTGGCACATGACAGGTGGCATGATACCAATGTACACACACCCCCTACACATCCAATCCCTCCATGGACAATAGCCAGGTACACAGCTATGACAACCTGCAGCAATGCACCACAGTACTGACACATGTATGTGTGCATTACTGAGGATAGTCGTGTTTGTGTGTTAGTAGACATGTAGTTGGGAATTCCATGATGGCCTTCACAACCACCTCAACTCCCATTGCCATAGTCAGATGTGGCCGCTACTATATTGGACATGACATGTACCCTGTTGCACTCCTCTCCCTAACAGCTACATGTGCCTTGCAGTATAAGCACAACAGTGTTGTACAAATGGGTGGATAGGCATGGGAAATCCATTGAGGTCTGCAAAGTGTGTGTATGTGTGCATGTCTGCATACCTGTAGGGTGCACCATTCC
Organism: Protopterus annectens; assembly: GCF_019279795.1. NCBI lineage: Eukaryota > Metazoa > Chordata > Ceratodontiformes > Protopteridae > Protopterus > Protopterus annectens. Next base: position 785,494,829 of record NC_056728.1, read on the forward strand.
GAGGCCACATACTCCTATTACACTACACATTGCCACACAATAGTATAGATAGTGTTGTCACTGCCCATAGATGAGGCATTGCAATGCAACATCCTAATATGCCTGTGGCATGTGCATTAGATGCATATCCCTGTAGTACCACTGTTGTGATATACAATGGGTTGTATTGCTGTTGTGGGCAATGTGTGATAGTGGGTATGTCAGAATGTCATAATGGGTTCCAGTGTGTACAATATCCATTGGGGGATGTGGGTGCTGTGTACACTGTCATTACACCATGGTACACCCAGTATATGTCCCACATACCACTTTCTGGTGACCACTGTCACCATCAACCATACAGGTAACTGATACCACAATACAGCCCAGTTACGCATGTGCTGTGTGCAGCCTACCTGTAACACATTGGGCACATGGACTAGTTAGTTAGCACCAATAAGCCCAGGTCTCTAAGATGTGTGTCTGCCTGTTATGTGTCTGTCAATGTGTATATGATGGTATGACATACTATGTATTCTCCATATACAACCATTAAATCCCCCATTACCATATTTTACATGTCTGTGGATGTTCTGCATGCAACATGTAACCTGGTACATACCTCACCCTGAATGTTGTGTAATGTGTGCAATGAAAGCCACACAGTTCCTAGGTAGGGGTCTAGTCACAGTGTTGCCAAGTAAGGATGTGCGTGTACGTTGATGGGTTGACATAAGGTTGCAGATTATACATGCCCCAGTGGGTCACCTGTCAATGTGGCACAGGCAATAACTGTTATACAAACCTGTGACATGTGTGCAACTGTACACCGGATATGTCACGGCCATGGTGTCACCATAGTGCCATAACACTTCTGAAATATGACTGCAGACCATCATCCTGCTGACACATGTACACCTACAACACAAATGGATAACATTATGGAGATCACAATCAGTGTAACTAACAGCTGAAACATATCATCGCTGGATGGCTACACTACCTGACATGTATGCATTACACATTATCCCTGACAACATCTTACACTGCAGTACATTGTAGCACTCTATTACAGTCACCATGTGCATCAGAACCATATTAGCCTGTCCCTGCATCAATGTTATGGGTGACAGGGATGTGACACAGGTATCATCATATGCACAGGATGTGTTGCTGGTTTGCCAGAGGCCGAGTGTGGTCCATACATTTGACACCATGTGTGTGGGTGAGGAGTTTAGTTCTTTGATCGGGGCATGGTGATGTGTTGTGTGTCAGTATGGGGTTGCCCGAGGTGTATTTGCATAGTATGTGGGTATGCACGCACACAGTTTTGCCATGTGGTTGCCCTATACAAATGTTTTTGGACAGCTGTAAATCATACCTGGCAGAGTGTGCAGTTCACTGCCTCCGGCCATGGACACACTGACTGTGCCTGCCAGGGGTTCCATGGGAACGTGCAGGTACAGACCTTGATGTGCTACTCTCCCCTGATGATGACAGATGTCCGCTGGAACCATGTCCCACCTGGGACTGGCCAGGGCCACATGAACAAGGCCTGCTGTAGTGTGGTGTGGTCAGCACCCCCAGTGGTGTGCTGGGGCTGATACTGCCACTACAGGAGTGACTTGGCACCCTAGCACATCCACGTTGACCACCAGCTGCTGGTGTGTCTGTCCTATGTCCATGCGGCCGTCGCACCACTCCTACCATGTTTTCAAGCACGGACATACCATGGTCGAGGAGGCCCACCATATCACCCTGCTATCTATCCATGATCTCATTATGTTCACGGATGGCAGCAGCAAGTTCATGGATGTTGTCACTTACAGATGAGAAAGCAGCCCTCTGCAGCCTTAGGACTGTCTGGTGTACATTTCCATACGTGCCTGTGCCTCCATGACAGCCTGAAACATGCTCCTGGTGGTACCTGTTGTGGCATGATGATCAGTGGCCCTCCCACGAGCACCACTGTACATCTGCCTATGTGGTGCCCTACCAGACATCTGGCTATACTGACTGTGACCCAACACAGTCGGCATAGAAACCACACTTTCCTGGTCACCGGCTCCAACTGCCAACTGTCCCTCTGCTATGGCCACCTGTGTTGGGGTGTGTATGGGCACTGTAACTGTGTGCAGGCTTGGGGTGGCTAGGAGGGAGATGACAAATGATGGAGCAGTGTCGGCCTCTGACAACCCCACCTGTGACTCAACAGTACCATCATCATCATCATCATCTGTGTCTGTACAGACACCAACCACAGATTGCATGCAGGAGGGAGCCTGACCCACTTCGCCACCTGTGGGGGAAACAAACACACACTTTAAGACCTGTACAGCATTACATAACAGTACACACATTCACACACACACACACACACACACACACACACACACACACACACACACACACACACACACACACACACACACACACACACACACACACACATACACTGACAGTCCACCTTACTACCTCCTTGCCCCTGGGTTTACAGACAGTCCCACATTCAGTTACATATGTTCCCCATCCTGCATTGCACTTGCTAACATACACTCATTAATACTACCCATTAACATATCATTCCTCTCCATGCCTACACGTGTGCCACAACACATGACCTGTTACTCCATCACCTCCCTGACTTGAGTGGAGTAGGTTGTACATGGCTTCACTGCTATCCAGTGTTAACCCTGTGTATGTCCAGTCATGGAGTACATGGCCCCTATTTGGTTGGGGCTGCTACATTCACTACATATGTCACACACCAGAGTCTCATACTACAGTTTTGCTCAGTCTGTGCCACATCTGCTACACAATAAACCTATCATGTGGACAACAGTAATATCTGGATACACTCACTGGTGTGCTCTGGTAATTCCTCATTGCATTAGTAGTGCTGCATACATGGGTACCAGTTATCTATCTGCTGATGGCAATATGATGTGTATATCTGGTCTGTGATTTCTCTCCCAATGCATGTTCCATGCTACAGACCTTGTTAGGCTATCAGCTGTCCTGTGTTCACATATCAGACAGGTTGTCCTGCTGTCTCATGTGTCACTCCATGTACATGTATGGCACAAGCCCAAGTAAAAGTACTGCCATGTGATCAACCCCACAATCACCTGTGCATACATGGACACCCACACAGACACACGTACACACACACTCGACATGCATCAACCACACTCCACTCCACCAGATTGCACTTACAGACACAATCAACACACACCCAACCCCCACACACACACCTACATGTGAGGTTGCAAAACTTTTGTACACACAGTCCTCCCATTACACTTCTGTCAGCATGCATTACATATTGTACTCAACAGCACGCAGTGCAACTATAGTGACTTCATGCTAGCACCAGTATAGATGTCTGTGAATAATGGGCTGTGTTGGTAGGTGATGGCCCTTTCCCTTGATAACACTGCACCCATGTACAAAGTGTTACTGTGGACCTGTTCTGCACCCTGCCTTGTACTGTGCACCATACCTCACAGGTGTACAAACCATTGCTGCATGTGTAGTACTGTGTCAGTTATGTCAGCTTCAATGCTTACAGCCCCTATGTGTTAGAGCAACTCATACCTGGGATGATATGTGAACAGATGTCATTTGTGAATGCCTGATGTCTGCCTTACAGATCACAACATCAGCGGTGCATGTATGACCAATACAAGACTATTATAACTAAAATAAGCGGAATCGGACAAAGCAGCTACAGCACGGACTGTTTAATGTAAGCGCTTTCGGTTAAGGATATTCCTCCACCTTCTTCAGACATATACAATACCAAACTCACAGCACAGCTTTTTATACATAACAAGAAACTAATTAAAAACAATTGAAGTAATTAATTAAATTAAACACTTGATTATCTACAACCCAATAATTTAAAGGGCTAATACCTTTAACCAAGTACATGATTTTTTAAAATATGATAGTATAACTAACTAAACCATGTTCTCTACATGAATTTCTTATAAATAAAAATCTGTAATAGTAAAATGTTTATATTATTAGAATATTTATATTAAGGTTAATAAACAACAATCAAAATCAAATAGACCAGAGTTCAAATGAAGACGAAACCAACCAGGGTTTTTCCAGGGCCAGAGACAGGTCAATTCCTGTGTCGAACAACAATACTAAGTCCAACAACAGGGGGCATACACAGAGGAGGAGAAGGGGGAACCAACGAAGGAGATGATTCCCCCTGAAACAAAGGGACCTAATGTTCTTACCAGTAAACAAGGTGACTTCAAGATCTATAATTACACAGTGCTAACAGTGGAACAAGCTCTGATTGACTTTTTTTCCAAAGGACTTTCATTTGTTCCTGACAAAAATGTAACTTAGTCAACACTATTATAGACTTGAAGTTATATGTGCGCAAATTAAATTTGGCTTTTAGTTTAGGCAATACGCCTACACTTCTCAATACTCATAAAGTATCAAGTATCTTTAACCCTCCATTATATGGTGTTTTAAGTATTTTTGAGAAGATGTGTGAAATTGATTTAAGGTCAATGTTTAATTCACAGGCTCCTCCTAAAATAATGAGAGGTAACATTTCTAATAACGAGTTGGCTTTCATTTCCCTCCTTAATGAATGTAAAATAAGAGTTATGATGCCAGACAAGGGAGGGGGCCTCATTTTTATGGATGAATACTTTTATGATAGAAAGATGCTTGAACACCTACAATCAGACACATACTTGAAGTCAAGCCTTAATGAGGTACATTTAGCTTACAAGAAGATTAGGGGAGTAGTGGAAGATTTGTTTCTCAAAGGTAGTATAGATTGTGACACCTTACATTATCTAACCATGCCAGCCCCCAGAATTCCCACTTTGTTTGGCACACTGAAAATTCATAAAGATTTGGTTAATCCCCCCTTCAGACCAACTGTGGATGGAAGGGGTTCTATCACGTATGCTTTTGCCAAACTAGTTGATGGCATTCTTAAACCTCTATTAAAAAATGAGCCACAAATTTGTAAAGACTCCTGGGGTTTCTTGCAACACATTGATAAAATTGAATATGATCAAGACCTCATTTTTCTCGTGGTGGACATTAAGGACTTGCACACGGTTATTCCTCATCAGTTGGGTATAGAGTGGACAAGAAATTTCATGTTGTGTAAGGAGGCAACTAATGATCAAATGTACCTAGTAGAAACACTTTTAGATTTAGTGTTATCAAATAACTTCCTGGTGTTCAAAGATCAGTTTTTCTTCCAAAGGACGGGCATTGCCATGGGTTCTCCCTGTGGATGTAGTTTCACAAATAGTGTACTTGCACACTGGGAACATCAGTGGTTATTCCAAAATGATATGTACCAACAAAATATCGCTTGGTACATTAGGTACCAAGATGACATGTGTTTCTTATGGAAAGGTTCATTAGATTCGATTCCTGAATTTATTAACAGCATTTCAAAAATGACCGATTTCCTACAATTTACCTATTCCATTGGGGTAGAGGAGATTTGCTTCTTGGATGTTAAACTGAGTAAGGACAATGCTAATAGTAAATTCAAGTCAGTGATCCACAGAAAGCCAACTCATTCAAATTCCTATCTCCACTTCTCTAGTAGCTACCCTCTTCACCAAAAGAGAAGTGTGGTGAAAGGGCAATTTGTCAGAGCGGCAAGAATGGTGTCTGAAAAACAGGATTTCATTAGCGAATGTGAAAACTTAAGTTTAAAGTTTTCCATGAGAGGCTATCCGGATTCTCTAATAAAAGAGGTAATGGACGAAGTTCAGGTTAAAAGAGAATCAGGCCATTTTAGGCCTTTATTCGGAGGGGGAATAATGCATGCAGCACAGAAGATCAAAATAGGAGAAGCACCACCCATCAACTTCCTCTTTACTTACTGCATAGATTTCAACCTAATTAGGGGCATTATCTCCAAAAATTGGAACATTATTTTGGAGGATCAGTCTTTGGCCAAAGTGATAGGACCTCATCCAACTTTCACATATAGGAGAAGGGTTCATTTAAAGAATCTCATCGAAAAGACAACAATTAAAACCAGAATGATTAGCACGGGCATGTCCAAATGTGGGATGTGCCCACAGTGTAAACATATTTTACCTGGTAACAAGGTTAACATCAATGGTAAAAATTATTCCATCAATGACAAGTACAACTGTGAAACTAAAGGTGTAGTGTATTTTGCTTTGTGTAGGAGATGTCCCTCATTTTACATTGGTAAAACAGAGAGGTCATTAAAGAAAAGAGTTTATGAACACTTATATGCTATAGGGAGAAGGGATATGACCAATGCACTTGCCAAGCATATTTGTGAATATCCTGAGCACTCTTTTTTGTTTTCAGTTGTACAGCAGGTCAAAACACACCTTAGGAGGGGCCCATGGTAACTATGGCTTGAAGAACAGGAGGTCTTATGGCAAATTAGAACACTTGCCCATTTACCCCCAGGGTTGAATGAGTATGCATCTATTAAATGCATTCTGAAATTAAAAGCACTGAAGAGATGAGGTTGTTATTCCGTTGTCTCACTATCGGGATAACATCTCTATGGTTTATGTATGAACTGAGAGTTAGAGAGACACATGTAACAAACATTTGGGTTTTTTTCTATAGTGATAATGTTATTAACAAAAAGTAGTTATTACTATTGTTATTACTTTTCTATTACTGGTTTATTTCTATTTTTATAGAGAATACATGTAGATGCACTTATGAAGTAGTTTGGTTTCTCCATACAGGATGTAGTGCTACTTAATTGCACAGAATTTTCTATATAATAATATATTTATATGTTTGTTGGAGTGTAGACATTAGTTGGATTTCATGTTGCTGTCCTGTTTTTATTAACCTTAATATAAATATTCTAATAATATAAACATTTTACTATTACAGATTTTTATTTATAAGAAATTCATGTAGAGAACATGGTTTAGTTAGTTGTACTATCATATTTTAAAAAAATCATGTACTTGGTTAAAGGTATTAGCCCTTTAAATTATTGGGTTGTAGATAATCAAGTGTTTAATTTAATTAATTACTTCAATTGTTTTTAATTAGTTTCTTGTTATGTATAAAAAGCTGTGCTGTAAGTTTGGTATTGTATATGTCTGAAGAAAGTGGAGGAATATCCTTAACCGAAAGCGCTTACATTAAACAGTCCGTGCTGTAGCTGCTTTGTCCGATTCCGCTTATTTTAGTTATTTTAGTTTTTAGCTTTGGGTGGTTTACAATACAAGACTATTACACTGACAACCGCCAGACCTTACCATGGCTACGGGGGGTGCCCTACACATGTCCCACAACTTTGCATGTTTGCAAGGTCTACTCATGTGCACATCCCTTGGAGTTCACACATTGCTGTCACTATTGCTGTGGAGTCAGGGTTACGTCTGCCATAGTTACTTAACCTGATTGTGTACAGATATAGCCATTCTTAGCATACGTAGGATCCCTGCTGCAATGCACTGCTGTGTTATGATGACACACTCTCCCCACCTCCAGCCTTTTGGCAGATGCTTGATAACTATGGCCTACACATGTGTCAGTTTGCAATGTCCCAAGAATGGGACACTACGTGCAACAGCCAACTACCAGCTTATTATGTGGACCACAGTACTATGTTTTGACATAGTGTCAGTCTGTAATAGTTGCTATTGTAATACAGGTATATTTACACTTGTAGCACCGTATGAGGGTGTTGTTTCACACATGTCTCTACTCTAGGCCGTGTGTCCTGCCATACTTCTCATCCCTGTGGACACATTTCACAATGACAGGATGTTAGTTATCTTGACTATGTCTGATGTACCCTTCCAATACCCCATTATAGTCTCCACAGTGATGCAGTGTATTTTACAGCAATGAAACATGAATGTGTACAGCATGCAGTATGAGTAGGTGTGTTAGATGTGTGCATGGAATATCCCATAGCTATTACATGCCCGGTGTATTGTCAAGCATGACCATGAATCATACTCACCGGTTACAGGCAGCTGCCTTGGTGGTATCCTTGAGGGACAAACATAAGAGTGTGAGAGAGTTGATGTCAGTGGCCACAGCTGTGGCATTTGTAAATGGTGAGTGCAGCATTAGAGTACATCAACAGTGGAAGGCCACAATACTACAGCTTATGCACAACTGTTTATTACTGCTACACAGCAGCAGACTATGTATATGGCATCTCAGATATGCATGATCTACCTGTACAGATGCAGATGCATACACAAGAGTGGTCTAATGATGTGCCCTGGGGCCTTACCTGCACACTCCTCAACCAGTGTGTCAGTGGCACCCACCTCCACAATGCTCCCTAACAGTTGTTGGCTCTGCAGATGGGCATGTGCCACAAGGCTGGTGAAAAGCTCCTCGACACAGGTCAGGGGTGGGTGGATAGCATGCCCCCCGTTGTGAGGTGGTGCCCCCATATGGCAGCTGCACGCTGACGTACATGGTGAAGCAGGTCAGCGCAATGATGCTGGACGTGCTCATAACTCCAGTTCTGCAGGCCAACATTATTGACCCTGTGGACCAGATCATTCCACAGGGTGGTCCTCTCCTGCTGATCGTGGGCTGTCCTGCCAAAAAGTAGCTGGTAGTGCTGTATCAGGTGCTCCACGATTACCTCCATTTCTGCAGCACAGAACGCTGTCAATCTTGCATGAGTCATCTTCCCCGGAAGACATAAAGATGGAAACAGGTCTGAGCAACTCATACAGCAGGGTACCATAGTTCTTAATACACATCTCTGTCTCCCCCCACCATCAGCTACAACAAACCATTCACACAATGCAATTGGTATGTCAACAGCTTACCTACCATTGGGATATATGTTGTACTGTACCACGCTTTGTGCTATGTGTTTGCACCATGTTTTATGCTATGTGTTTGTAGCCATTTTCCCTGTGGGGACACTATCTTTGCTGGCCTGTTACAGACTATTTCACCTGCATGCCATTGTCAGTGCCACTATGGTTCCACATGTGCATGTGGTATGCATGCTATGTGATTGCTGCACATCTGCTATTCTGTGCTATTGGGGAAATCTATGCATGGTGTTGGACATGCTTCAGGATTGTGTGGACTATTACAGTCCACCTATGTTCCATAACAGTGACACAATAGCATGTGTAGGGGTTAGTTGCCAGCAGAACTACCTCTCCCACCTCATCTGGCCATGTTACCAGGCCACATCGCATCTGGGAACCACCATGGGACATTATCATCTACTGGTCCTGCACTACCTTCAGGTGGAACCACCTCAACAGATGGTGTCCCCACCACGAGCACACACAGACACAACCCTGTCACCCACAGTCAGGTCCAGGGTCTGGTGCGTAGAGAGCTCCACAGGGACATGAGGGACTTGCTACATCACCTGGAGCCCTACAGTACACATGCACAGGGTGGACATGCTTGCTCCTTCTGCACAGCCCACAGCGCAAGCACCTTTATGACCATGTAGATGCTGTTGTGACTGTCCATGGGTGGGGACCTTGGTCCAATTGCTTCCATATGGGGGCTCAATGGCGTACACATTCCAAACAACACTCCCCATCCACTGTGTTTACACACCGCATGTGTCATATACCAGCCATGTATGCTGTCTTTTCTGTCTGCAGACGCAACCTACATACCACAATTTGCCTACTAGCCTTTGCCAACATACAAATCCCACCTTCATGAACAAATGTGATGTGTTCTCAACATGGGTTACACACTACACGTCAAAGTTTATTTTGCACCCATGTACTGCTGTATATATATATATATATATATATATATATATATATATATATATATATATGTTGTGTATTGATATGTGTGATATTTTCTCACACATATCATGGAAGGGACATGTATTTACATATATATATATATATATATATATATGTGTATATCTATATATATATATATATATATATATATATATATACATATATATATATATATATATATATATATATATATATATATATATATATTTATATATCTATATAGAATAACCCAAAGTTGAAGGAGCTCAACCACCTTAAAAGTCCACCTTCAACCTTCCACAATGAAAGAAAATTCGTAGGAACAAATAAAATAAAATAAAATATAAATACATATATATATATATATATATATATATATATATATATATATATATATATATATATATATCTATATAGAAATAACCCAAAGTTGAAGGAGCTCAACCACCTTAAAAGTCCACCTTCAACCTTCCACAATGAAAGAAAATTCGTAGGAACAAATAAAATAAAATAAAATATAAAACTGAGTTTATTAATAGAACGTAAGCGCTTTCACGGACACCACATCTGCGTCTTCAGACGTACTTACACAAATACTTACAACTTCTTTTATAGTAAAGCAGTACAAGCCCTAGCCTATCAATTGAACTATTAATCAATTAACAATTGTTAGCAATAGTCGCCACACCGTAAGGAGCCAAAGGACATCAAATAATGCTCCTAATAAAGCCCATAATGAGATACTTGTATAATACAAACACTAAAATATTAAGAATCTTTAATGATCTGAAAACTGAAAATGTGTTGACCACAAAACCACATAAACTGATTGGTCAAAAAATGACTGATTAATGAAATTAGACAGCCATAAACATACAATTACACAATTAATTCATCATAAATACCTAATAAAAGACTATCCCCCGGATTCATGAAGCTCGGCGCAAGGCTGGTGTAAGGCTTGCGCCAGCCGTGCGGCGTATATATGGAGTAGTAGCACCATATGCATATTAATGAAGGCGTGCAGCCGCCACAGCCACGTGCATAGGAAACGTGCGCGAGTGCATGTGGCGTACCGAAGTTGCGGAGGGAGGCATGTCAATGTCAGCTGTCGATGAGCAACCGCAACTGCTGAATAGTATAGTCCGCCTGCAGTAATACTCGTACCTATCAGTGTTCGTTGAGACTGAAATGTATACAAAGGATGCAAGATAGTCCCTGCGAACAGAAAATGAAGAAGCAAACACAAATGCACGATAGGGAATAACAGGTCCCTACCCTTGAACAAATGACAGAAAAAACGCGTGCCCATGGTCCAACGTAGTGTTCATAGCTATACCATGTCGAAGTGAAACATATCATATGCTAGGGCACCACCAGGAGGTACGTCCAGCCCAATGGAGAGGGTCACTAGCTGACCCATAATGTAAGGGAGGGTACATAGCTGTGCAGATGTGTCCATAACAAAATACACGAGGAGAAAAGTAGATATATGTAGTGACTGTCATGTCCGAATCATATCCCACAAGGGATGTAATAGACACATACAAAAGGTATGTCTGTATCCCACATAACAAATGTGATAGGGAATAGAGTACACATGTAAACGAATCAGGAGCATAGAAACAGCTACAACAATAAGGACACGTGTAGGCCGAAAGGAACAGTATGACCCGTACCATCGACTAAGAATACCACCTGTCCCACTTTGCGAGCGACACTACCGCTGCGGCCAGATGTGTCTTGACACAAGCATGTAAACATGGCAAATGTGCAGAGATTATAGGACATAATTATCCCTCAGATGTCATGTAATAGTGGCATTAAACAGTTGTTCTCCACACGTATATTACATAAATGTCATAAGAAAAGAATAAAACCACTGAAATGCTACAAGACTAAAGCTTAGATATAGGCAAGAGCTAGAAGTTCCATCTGCCGAACTGACCGTGGGTATGTGTCGTGATGGCGTGGAAAATGTGTTGTGTCCACCGCGAAATGTTACATTGCGGCCAATTGAAAAGGTGGAAACAGTACCAGACCGTGGGAGGCATTGTCCACAACAGTCGGATATGTGGAAGGAATAGCATGGACATCGGAAAAGGTGCTATCCCCCCAATGAGTGCAACAGGTGTGCAAATACCAGGAGTCATCGGTAGAAGCCAAACTAGTATGTGACACAGCCGAATGGGTAGTACCCGGGTATACCAACCAAGTAACGAAAGTGAAGTATAAGCTGTACCTATGTGTGTGAGGTATAGCATGTGGGAAGCAAACATGGCAGGGTAGTCCACACAACCATAAAGGTACCCGACACCTGTAGGGCAGTCAATATTAATGTGCTACTCTGGCCGGTCATGGCAACCCAACAAAAGTAGTGAGCTATCGGATGTGAGTAATGAATTGCATGTGAGGGTGGATGGGTAATGGTAAAACCCGCAAAGCGCTTATACTGTGGACCTCGTGATGCAGAAAAAAGGTGAACCAGAAGGTATAGGGAGGGGCAGCGGGTGAAGTGACATAAACACAATGGTTACGGCGGAAAAACAGCTGCAAGACGAAAGCAGACAGGCCATAGCGTGTAGAAACACAATCCACAAACATATGTATCATGTAAATGTGCAGTCAAATGGCAAGCAGATATGTCACCATCACATACCCACAGGTTGGTCCTGATGGAACTGGCCATAACAAATGCAACACACCTGGCTGCATAATGGGCTACCCAGCATACCCCTCCACATCACACAAACCCAGCCCCATAACAGAACGGTCCACCAAATTCAATCTGACGCATCGCGTCTTAACTGGTCCGCTGCAGACACAGCTACACATACCGCACCCCCTGCCACACATGTAGTAGGTATTGTCACCCTAGGTGCAGTGTCAGATAGTGTAAACCATGTATTCCTGCATGTTAAAACCCCTGCACATTTTCATAAAGCCAAAATACATTTTGATATCGTTTCTGTGTGGAATGGTCCAATTTTCTGAATATCCCTCACGGGATAAGTAACCCGTGTAAATAGTAGAACGGTTATGATGACAAGATGTCCAATCCTGTACATATCTGACACACAAGTCAGAACTTATGGGGGAAGTACAGGTCCAAGACACTGTCCAGACCTGAGTGTATCATGCATAACCCAGTACCCAGGGTAAAACACCTTCCCGCGGATGATGCACGTGTCCCCACACAAATATAAAGCGGGAGAATATATCGCACACTTCGCATAGTGGGCAAACAGCAGAAGCGTGAGGAAGACACCCGACAACAGGACAACCCTGATGAAGTGCTTAGGGATACCTAGCGTAAATGCCATGGACGTGACCGACCATACCTGACAACCCGCGGTGAGTTAGATATCTGGACAGAGCCATGACTACAAGTGAGACAAAGGTACAACAGCAGGTACAATAACATTGTGTGCAAAGATAGCTGTTAGAAGTTATTCATGTATGTGCAGTCTGAGTACCACGGGGAGGTCCACTGGGCTAAGAAGTGCCCAGTAACAGCAGAGGCCCGGTAGAAAAGCCCCCACAAGCAATACCAAGGAAATAAAGGCTACATAATGTTAAAGGTAAAATACAAGAGTAAAAGGCATGAACAGTCAGGAAATACATGCATAACATATTGCATAATAAGAGTTTGTAGTGGTAATACAGAAATGTACAACAATGACATACTGGGAGTCAAGGAGTGTCAGCTAAGTCTGGTTAAGCTGGAGGGTAGAGAGGAGCAGGAGAGGTATGGAGCAGAATATATCCAAGGCATAGTGTA